>NW_027144040.1:0-43003 GCF_026170545.1 Melanerpes formicivorus | reverse complement strand
TAACATCCAATCTGAGTCTACTCACTTCTAGTTTTGCTCCATCCCCCCCAGTCCTATCACTCCCTGACACCCTCAAAAGTCCCCTCCCTAGCTTTCTTGGAGCCCCCCTTCAGATCCTGGAAGGCCACAGTAAGGTCCTATCATTACCTGACACCCTGACACTGTGAGGCTTTGGAGTTTGGATCTTGGGGAGCCCCCTCTGCTTAGACACAGCAGGGCTAAATCCAGTGTGAGTGGTGGGGAGACGAGCAGGAGAGGCAGTGGAGGGGCAGCCCCCAGCTTGGCTCACAGCAGGAGCTGGGCTTGGAGGAGGACACAGTGTTGGAACCCAGTAGGGATGTTGTGGGAGAGGGTTTGCTTGGTTCTAATACGTGGTCCTGCTGCTGGAGCTGAGGAAAGAGGCTCTGTGCTATCAAACCACCCTCAGAGGGATGAGAAGTCCCAGCTCTGCCCCCCGTAAGGCTTCAACAGCAGCACAGAGAGCTGGCAGCCAGCGCTGCCGCCGGAGCCAGCGCCGGGAGGCATCTGCACCTCCCCAGGCCATCTCCCCTTGGGCTGACAAAGCACCAAGGCCTGTGACCTGTCACCAGGACTTTGCTCTCTCTCTCCCACGAGGTCCATGGGAGGGGGATCAGCCATCTTCCCCCTTTGTTCAGCTCCTCGCAGCCGTGGCTCGGTGAGGAGCGGCACAGAAATGACTGACGGAGGGGAGGGAGGCGACGCCGGACACTGGGCTGGTCAGGGACCAAGTGGAGGAGCTTTGAAGCAGCATTCTTCTCCCTGGCTGCTCGACTGAAGCTCTCCTGCCTGCTCGCAGTGTCTCTCTTTCATGCCCATTTCCCAACGTGAACCTCGGGTTAACCCTTTCCCCACCCCCAGCAGCGCAGCGATGCTGGCTGTCAAATCAATCTCCTGAACCCTCCTGAGTTGGTTGGGAGGGTTTGGGAGGGGGGAGGAGGGGGTGGGGGAGGGGGGTGGGGGGGGGGATATTTTTTGATCTCCAGACGTTTGCTGCTTTCCTCCTCTATTAATGGAGGCATCTTCCATCACCGGAACGCCTCCGGGGCAGAGGCAAACGGCATCAATAGCTCCGCAGCCTGTCAGGAGCACATGCCTGCTGGAAAGCACCGGGAGGAGGGACAGCGTGACACAGGGGAGCAGATGGGGCCGGTCCTTCCATCACCCCTTGCCAGCAGCAGCCTGGACCAGTTGGTGCCTCTGTTCAGACAGGGCTTTCCCCACCCTCGCCTTGTGCCGCTCGCTCTGACCCTCCGGCACTGCGTCCTCCCCGCAGCTCCTCTCTGTTTTTGCCTCTTTCTCCCAGAGCATCTTCCCCTTCTGTGCCAGCTGCAGCCCTTCTCACCCAGTTTGGCGCCCAGCTGGCCGCCTCTTGCTCTCTGTCTTTCCCGTGGGAGCTCAGGTCTGGGCTGGTCGGTGCTTGAAGAGCAGCATCACCACACGGGCCGGGAGCGTGGGTGGCGATTGAGGTGGGGATGTGGTGGGCTGGGGTGGAAGGCGCTAGAGGCTGGAGAGGAGGGGGGGGGACGGGACGTGGGTGTCTTGCAAAGCAAACCTATTGATGCAGTCGTCTGGCAGCTCCAGAGAAGAAATCCCTTCACCTCTCCGTGGGAAACCAGGAGATGGCTCCGTGGGGCTGCTGCCTCCGCAGCAGAGCTGTCAGGTCCTGCTGTGTGCATGAGGAGGTGTCGGCGTTGGGGTGCTTGGCTGCAGACTTTTGGGGGGGGGGGAGGAGGAAGGGGGAGGTGAGGCTCTCCCCCTCCCCCCCTTCACCTGCTAGGAGTGTAAGGAGGTCAGACCAAACACTGCTTTCTTCAGCAGGCTTTGCTGGAAGAGAACTTAGAGCCCAGCTACTTTCCAGGCACCAATCCTGCTGCCCCTCTGCCAGGGGTGATGGGGCACTGATAGGGTGAGTCTGGCTGCTCAGCTGTGCCAAGGGAACAGGAGATCTCCAGAAATAAACCCCCAAGGTGTGCTGAGACATCCACACTTTGCTACTCCTCCACACCTCCCAGCCCTACTGAAGACCCCTGAGCGTCTCCCACCTCTACTGGGGGGAGCTTGAGGTGATGCTGCGGCCGTGTCCAGCGCGGGGCTGCAGCTACCGGTGGGGTTTTCAGAGCCTTCAGGAGGCTCTAATGGCCCACCAAGGGTTAGTGAAGCTGTTCTGCCAAATTTACACCGCTTCCCAGGCAGGGGAGGGGGTGGCAGGAGCCTTGCTGGCTGCTCCCCCTTGATGGCCACATCCATCACGGTGTATAAATGGCCGCGCTCTAGGAGGTATCGAGCGGCGCTTGCAGAGATGGTGCTGGCTCTGTCAACCCCCCCTCGTCCATCACCCAGCTGGGAAAGGCACCAGAGGCCGGTGGGAAGAGCCCAGGGATGATTTGGCAGAAGCAGGATCCAGCCCTAAGCTCTGCCTCCTTGCCACAGCGGCCAGAAGGTGACAAGGGTGACAAGGGTGACACAGCCACGTGGGGGCACGGGCGGACAGAGGCAGCAGGATGGGGGGACGTGGGGGGCGGGGGGCAGGTTTAGGGTGGCTGCTGCCAGCTTGTCACCAAGCCTGGGGGGGGGCCTCAGGGCTGGCAGGCAGCAGAGATGGCAGCAGCATGGCTGGGCTCTTTGCTTGTCTTCAAAGCCATAGTGCCTCCTCCTGTCCTCCAGCACTTGTTTTGTCTCTGTTCCTAGCTCCTCTCCTCACACACCATTCGAGTGGCTCTTGTCTATTTATTTCCTCTAATGGCATCAGGCTACAAGTGGCTGAACAGTTAAAATGAACACCATCGAGCTTGCTGTGGCTCTTTTTTTCCCCCCCTTTGCATTCACTCTGGGAATGGGGATCTTGGCTCTTCTCTCACTGGATTCCCAAGGGCCAATGCCTGTTCCCATCCTTCTGAGCCCTTTGACCAAACCTCAACCAAGTCAGCCAGCAGAGAGGGCTTTTAAAATGTGGTGTTCTCATCCCTTTGGGAGTGGGAATGAGCTGAAGGAGAAGATCCTTTAATGTCTTCCCCAAATAAACCTGTAGGATTTATAGGATAGGATTAGGATAGGATAGGATAGGATAGGATAGGATAGGATAGGATAGGATAGGATAGGATAGGATAGGATAGGATAGGATAGGATAGGGTGGGGATGGGATGGGATGGGATGGAGTGGGATGGAATAGACTAGAATAGACTAGAATAGACTAGAATAGACTAGAATAGACTAGACCAGACCAGACCAGACCAGACCAGACCAGACCAGACCAGGTTGGAAGAGACCTTCGAGATCATCCAGTCCAACCTATCACCCAACACCATCTGGTGAACTAAACCATGGCACCAAGTGCCTCATCCAGGCTCTTCCTAAACACCTCCAGGGATGGGGACTCCACCACCTCTCTGGGCAGCCTCTTCTAACCCCTGACCACTCTTGCAGCAAAGAAATTGTTCCTCATCTCCAGCCCCAACCTCCCCTGGCACAATTTCAGGCCATTTCATCTTGTTCTCTCACCTGAGAGTGGGGAGAAGAGACCAAATGCCCACCTCACTCCAGCACCTACCTGGGCAGCCTCTTCCAATCCCTGGCCACCTCTTGCAGCAAAGAAATTTTGCCTCATCTCCCCCACAAACTTCCTCATTTCCTCTCCCTCTATCCCCTGAGACTGGGGAGAAGAGACCAACCCCCTCCTCACTCCAGCCTCCTTCCAGGGAGTTGTGGGGGACAACAAGGTCTCCCCTCAGCCTCCTCTTCTCCAGACTAAACCCCCCCCAGCTCCCTCAGCTGCTCCTCCCCAGCCCTCTTCTCCAGCAGGGCTGCTCGGAGGTGCTCCCTGCTCTGAGGTGCTCCCTGCTCTGAGCTGCTCCCTGCTCCGAGCTGCTCCCTGCTCCGAGCTGCTCCCTGCTCCGAGCTGCTCCCTGCTCTGAGCTGCTCCCTGCTCCGAGCTGCTCCCTGCTCCGAGCTGCTCCCTGCTCTGAGCTGCTCCCTGCTTCGTCTCCCACCCCCGCGCCGGCGGCTCCTGAGTGGGCTCCGGCTCCGTCCTCCCCTACAGCTTCCTTCCCCTCACAGCTGCTGGCTCCTTCTGCTCCTGCTCCCCTCTCTCTCCCTCCACCCTGCCTCAGAGACACACATAACTCTCCCGTGAAATATATACAGTGTAAATATATAAAAAGCCAGCGTTTGCCCTGCTGCTTATGTATTCATGAAATAGTAAATAAATTTTATGGGATAATGTGAAGGCTGCCAGGGAGCAGGAGGATGAAAACTAACCCCTAATGAGCCTCCGTGTCAGCCTGGCACACTCGGGATCGATCTGCCGCTTCCATTTAACGCCCGAGCGTAGGAGGGGTGGGGGGGGGGGGAGGAGGAGATGCTTTTTCCCAGCCTGGTCGTCCCCACCACCTCCCAGCATCATCACCAGCCTGGTGATGGCAGGGACGGTGGCAGGGCCGAGGGGCTCAGCGGAGAGGGACATGACGGGGTGGTGGGGGTGTGGTGGGAGGGGGTCTGGGGCAGGCTGATTAGGAGAATGGGAAATAGAGGGATGGGCGGGTGCCGGGGGAGGGGATGCTGAGGCTTGCGTGGCAGGGATGGGAGGAAGGATGCGGGGTGGGATGCAGGCTTGCATGGGAGGGATGCAGGGAGGGCTACAGGGTGGGATGGAGGGATACAGGGTGGGATGGAGGAATACAGGGTGGGATACAGGCTTGCATGGAAGGGATGCAGGGGAGGGCTACAGGGTGGGATGGAGGGATACAGGGTGGGATGGAGGAATACAGGGTGGGATGCAGGCTTGCATGGGAGCGATACAGGGTAGGATGCGAGGAAGGATGCAGGGTGGGATACAGGCTTGCATGGGAGGGATGCAAGGAAGGATGCAGGGTGGGATGCAGGATTGCATGGGAGGGATGCAGGGAGGGCTACAGGGTGGGATGCAGGCTTACATGGGAAGGATACAAGGAGGGATACAGGGTGGGATGGAGGAATACAGGATGGGATGCAGGCTTGCATGGGAGCGATACAGGGTAGGATGCGAGGAAGGATGCAGGATGGGGATACAGGCTTGCATGGGAGGGATGCAAGGAAGGATGCAGGGTGGGATGCAGGATTGCATGGGAGGGATGCAAGGAAGGATGCAGGGTGGGATGCAGGATTGCATGGGAGGGATGCAGGGAGGGCTACAGGGTGGGATGTGAGGAAGGATGCATGTTTACAAGAGGAGGGATGCAGACTTGCATGGGAGGGATGTGGGAAGGGATGCAGAGTGGAATGCAAGGAAGCATGCTGGTTTGCAAGAGGAGGGATGCATGGAGGGATGCAGACTTGCGTGGGGAAGGATGCAGGGAGAGATGCAGGTCTGCAAAAGGAAGGATGTGGGAAAGATGCAGAGTGTAATGAAGGCTTGCTTGGGATGTGTGCAGGGAGGAATGCAGGCTGGCATGGGAGGGATGCAGGATGGGGTACAAGGTGAAATGCAAACAAGGATGTAGGGACTGCCAGAGGAGGGATGCAGAGTCAGGGCACAGCCAGGTGAGAGCCAAGCATCTTCTTTCCTGCCAAGACTCCATTCCCCATTCCAGGGGCTTGCCTGTGAGGCTGACTGGTGGAAGGACTGCAGACTTGAGTTTCCTCTCCACAGCTCTTCAACAGCCAGCAAGGCCTGGAACATGCCCTGGTCCATGTCAGATCTTATGGGGAGGAAGGTGAGTGAAGGTTGCTCCAGCCACCAGCACGCTGGGGGACCTCCCCTCTCTCTCATGATCCCATCCCAGGGGGATTGAAGGGGACACAGGATGTGGGGAGCAGACAAGAAGAATAGAATAGAATAGAATAGAATAGAATAGAATAGAATAGAATAGAATAGAATAGAATAGAATAGAATAGAATAGAATAGAATAGAATAGAATAGGAGTTAACCAGGTTGGAAAAGACCTTTCAGATCATCCAGTCCAACCTATCACCCAACACCATCTGATCAACTAAACCATGGCACCAAGTGCCTCATCCAGGCTCTTCCTAACCATCTCCAGTGATGGGGACTCCACCACCTCCCTGGGCAGCACATTCCAAAGGCCAATCACTCTTGCTGGCAAGAATTTCTTCCTCACCTCCAGCCTAAACCTCCCCTGGCACAGCTTGAGACTGTGTCCTCTTGTTCTGCTGCTACTTGCCCGGGAGAAGAGACCAACCCCCACCTGGCTACAACCTCCCTTCAGGGAGTTGGAGAGAGCAAGAAGGTCTCCCCTGAGCCTCCTCTTCTCCAGGCTAAGCAACCCCAGCTCCCTCAGCCTCTCCTCCCAGGGCTGTGCTCCAGACCCCTCCCCAGCTTTGTTGCCCTTCTCTGGACACCTTCCAGCACCTCAACATCTTTCCTAAACTGAGGGGCCCAGAACTGGACACAGGGACTCAAGGTGTGGCCTCAGCAGTGCTGAGCACAGGGCAGGATGAGCTCCCTGCTCCTGCTGGCCACACTCTTCCTGCTGCAGGCCAGGATGCCCTTGGCCTTCTTGGCCACCTGGGCACAGTGAAGAGTTTCCACCCAGAGGTGTTGATCTGAGGGGAATAAGCAGCATTTCCCAGCAGAGGTTTTGACAGCTCATTAAAAACTTGTGCTCAGAGCTTTACAGAGTGATTTGGGATGGAAGTGACCTTCAAGACCATCTAGTTCCACCCCCACCCCCCCTGCCATGGGCAGGGACACCTTCCACTAGACCAGGTTGATGCTGGTCTGTTGTCTCCCACCATCTGCTGTCACCTTGGCCAGGCTGAGCACAACCCACCTGGGGACATGGTGGCTTTGCCAAAGCCACAGTGTTTGGAGGATTTAATGGGATGTTTCACTCCCAGTGGCTACTCTCACCCAGAGCCTGGGTTCAGACTCACAGATTGCACTGGCTTGGAAGGGACTCTCAAAAGCCACCTTATCCAACTCCCCTGCAGTCAGCAGGGACACCTCCAACTGGATCAGGCTGCCCAGGGCCACATCAGATCTGATCTTGAATGTCTCCAGGGACACAGAGCCTCAACCACATCCCTGTGCATCCTGTTCTAGTGTTTTCACCACTCTCACTGTGCAGAGCTTCCTCCTGGTGTCCAACCCAAATCTCCCCTGCTCCAGTTCATCATGCCCAGGGAGGTTGTGGAGTCTCCCTCTGTGGAGACACTCAAACACCTGGATGCACTCCTGTGCCATCTGCTGTAGGTGACCCTGCTCTGGCAGGGGGGGGTTGGACTGGATGAGCTTTTGAGGTCCCTTCCAGCCCCTGAAATCCTGTGCTCCCCACCCCTCATCCTATCACTGCAGGCCCTTCTGAGCAGTCCCTCCCCAGCCCCTCCAATGCTTTTCTCACCTCCTCAGGAGATGCCTGCCCCAAACCTCTCGCTCAAACCCCATACCACATCAGCCCCTCACCCTACCTTAGCCCTTCCAGCTCCCACCCTCGGCTGCTCCCCTGGGTGGGCCCAGCTCTGGGCACTCCACTTTGCTTTGGCAGCACAGCTTCCCAGCCCTTCCCTCCCGCGCCTGCCTCTCCCTTCCCTCCCCCACACCCTCCCTACCCCCCTATTTTTTTTTTCCCTTTTCCTTTTTTTTTTATGGAGGGAATGAGATGGAGAAGTAAAAATTATTAACCCCGAGGTCAGCGCTGGCTGCCTCATTCCTCTCTAGCTTCAAGCACTTTCTCCCTCATCTGTTTCACAGACAGCGATGTTCAGCTCAACACATTTGCATATACTTATTGCTTTTTTTTTTTTCCCCCAGCCTTTATCTATTTATTTATTTTTAAAGAGACAGAGTCTCTCCTGACTCTTTCCCCCCCCCCCCCCCCCCCCCCTTTTCTCTTTTCTTTTTTTGCATCCCCTCTCCCCAACTGCTCCGTGGGATTTCTGCCCCCCCCACCCCCCTCGACCCTGTCTGCCCCAAAGCAGGGGAGTGCAGGACCTGTGCGGCGTCGGGAGGGATTTGGGGCTTTCACTCTCAGCCTCCCACCTCGGTTTCACTGCTGCTTTCTCGGCTGTTTTTTTTTTTCCCTAGCAAGCAGCTGAGTTGCCCCCCTCGGGCTGCTGGGGGGAAACAAGAGGACGGTGGAGGGCGGCCGGCAGGGATGCATCCATCTTGCACGTGGCGGCGATGATGCTGCCCGTCGGAAGCGGGAAGGGGCAGCGGCGAGCTCCGAGCGATCCCAGGCTCACCCGAGGCAGATGGAAAACCTTTCGGCGTTCCCAAGGCCTTTCTTTCCTGGGGCTTTCTGCAAGCACGGCGCCCGAGCATGGCCGGCCGCAACGGGAGGAAGCCCATCCGGCTCCTCCAAAGCCATCAAGCACGTGGCAAATCCAGCCCCTTCATTTAGGCGCTGGGCAGCACCCCCCTCCCTTCCCCCTTCCTCCCCGTGCTCAGCATCCACCTTCGCTCCAGCACGGCAGAGGGAGGCTTCCTCCTCCCATCCACACCAAGGCGGAGGGGGGAAAAGGAAAGCATTAAGCATTATTATATCTTCAGCTCAGCATTTCCTCCCCACACCCCACACCCCCCACCCCCCCAAGAAAAAAAATCACTCCCAGATATCCATAAGGGTCCAGCAGCTATTAGAGGCACAAGAAGGAGGGAAGGGAAAGGGAAGGAAATGAGCGCCGGGCGAGGAGAGAGAGCGAATTCATCGCCCCGCTGATACGCCATGATAAATAATTATGAGTTATTAATTTTAAATTACATCTTTAATGCCTTGCATGATTTTAATTCCCACCACAGTATTAATAGGAGGAACTGGGGGTTTGATTAATTTCGAGCGGAACGGAGAGGTGCCGGTTCCCGGGGCTGCCGGGGACCGCGGCGGACGCCGGGGGGACGGAAAGGGGTTGGCCCCCAGCCGGGCAGCTGCGATGGTCCCTCCTGTGCTGTGGGAGTGAGGAAAGGAGAGGAGAGGGGGGTGGCAGCAGGGTGCTTTGAAGCCAGGGAGGTGATTCTCACCCTACTCTTTCAGAGTACTCTGGGTGCTGAAAGAGATGTTAGCCATTGGGATGTGCTGCCCGGGGAGGTGGTGGAGCCACCGGCCCCGGAGGGGTTCAGGCGGGGATTGGATGTGGCACTTGGTGCCATGGTCTAGTCATGAGGTCTGTGGTGACAGGTTGGACTTGATGATCTTTGAGGTCTTTTCCAACCTTGGTGAACCTCTGTGATTCTGTAGTGAGACCACACCGGGAGTACTGCAGCCAGTTCTGGAGCCTCTGTCACAGGAAGGATCTGGAGGTGGTGGAAGGTGTCCAGAGGAGGGCCACAAGGATGAGCAGAGAGCTGGAGCTGCTCTGCTATGAGGACAGACTGAGGGAGTTGTTCTGTCTGCAGAAGAGAAGGCTCTAAGGAGACTTAATTGTGGCCTTCCAGGATCAGCCAGTTCCAACCCCCCTGCCATGGGCAGGGACACCTCACACTACAGCAGGTTGCTCACAGCCACATCCAGCCTGGCCTTAAAACCCTCTAGGGATGAGGCTTCCACCACCTCCCTGGGCAACCTGTGCCAGGCTCTCACCACCCTTCTGGGGAACAACTTCTTCCTAACATCCAATCCGAATCTACCCACTTCTAGTTCTGCTCCATTCCCCCCCAGTCCTATCACTCCCTGACACACTCAAAAGTCACAGTATCACAGTGTCACCAAGGTTGGAAAAGACCTCAAAGATCATCAAGTCCAACCTGTCACCACAGACCTCATGACTAAACCATGGCACCAAGTGCCACATCCAGTCCCCTCTTGAACACCTCCAGGGATGGAGACTCCACCACCTCCCTGGGCAGCACATTCCAATGGCCAATGACTCTCTCAGCGAAGAACTTTCTCCTCACCTCCAGCCTAAACTTCCCCTGGCACAGCTTGAGACTGTGTCCCCTTGTTCTGGTGCTGGTTGCTAGAGAGAAGAGACCAACCCCTTCCTGCCTACAACCTCCTTTCAGGTAGTTGTAGAGAGCAATGAGGTCACCCCTGAGCCTCCTCTTCTCCAGGCTAAACAATCCCAGCTCCCTCAGCCTCTCCTCCCCAGCTTTCTTGTAGCCCCCTTAAGATACTGCAAGGCCACAATTAGGTCTCCTTGCAGCCTTCTCTTCTCCAGACTGCACAACCCCAACTCCCTCAGTCTGTCCTCATAGCAGAGCAGCTCCAGCCCTCTGCTCATCCTCGTGGCCCTTCTCTGGACACCTTCCAGCACCTCCAGATCCTTCCTGTAATAGAGGCTCCAGAACTGGATGCAGTACTCCAGGTGGGGTCTCACCAGAGCAGAGTAGAGAGGGGGAGAATCACCTCCCTCGCCCTGCTGGCTCCAAAGCACCCTGCTGCCACCCTGTAATAGAGGCTCCAGAACTACTTATCACCCCCCTGACACCCTAAAATATCCCTCCCCAGCTGTCTTGTAGCCCCCTTCAGCCGCTGTGAGGCCACCAGTTCCATGCTTCTCTGTTTCTACGATTCCACCTTTGTCCTACTCGAGGTTTCTCTGCTCCTCCGCTCCGCTCAGCCCTTCCCTCCGCCACCCCCACCGCCCCTCCACCGGGGGTCAGGAAGCTGCCTCTAAGTTTGCTTCCCGAGTAAACTTCCCCCCTCGCCCCCCCCCCCCCCAAAGTGTGACAATCGCTTTAGCTTCCCCGGCGAGGATTTGCCGGGCTCCCCTTATCTCTTTGAAAGTCGGAGTTCTCCAAATGGGCCAGGAGAGAGCAGCCGGAGAGGTCAGAGCCAGTTAGGCTGCACAGCCGTTCAAAGCCCCCTTCCAAGCAGCATTAAAGACGGGATTAAGTCTAAGAGGGTTATGGAAGGGAGGAGTAAAACAGCCTTGTCCTGCACACGGCGCCGAGATAAGGCTCTGTTCTCTAGGTGTGAACTCCCGCGTGTGCAAGCCCAGGCACTCCAGGGTTTGCCGCAGAAATTGGCAGGATAATACCAGAGGCAGGGGCGGGGGGGGGGAGGAGGGATCAAGCCGGAGCCCAAGCGGCCCCCTCGCAGGCGCTGGGCTTGGGGTAAAGGGAGGGGGGAGGGGGTGTGAGGAGGGGAGGGCTGTGAGGAGGGGAGGGCTGTGAGGAGGGGAGGGCTGTGGTGCTGCTGGCAGCTGCCCTGCTATTTATAGGATTTTTTAATCCAGGGAATGATGGCTCCAGCCCAGCCAGCCCTGATTTTTCCACTTGCTCAGCCCCAGCGTGGCCCGTGGGAAGCCTCAGGGTTTGGGGTCCCTGCCTGTGGGGCTGGGGATCTGGGCTGGGGGCGGGGGGGAGGCCACTGGAATCCCCCTGCTCTCATTGTGCCTCCTGGGTGAGCTGAAAGGAAAGCAGGGAACTTGGGTTGGGTTGGAAAAGTCTTCTGAGGTCATGGAGTCCAAACTGGCAGCCCAAGGCCACCACGGGCATCAAACCCTGTCCCCGAGTGCCCTGCCCACAGGTTTCTTGAATACCTCCAGGGGTGGTGACTCCAGCACCGCCCTGGGCAGCCTGGTCCAACCCCTGACCACTCCTGCAGCAAAGAAATATTTTGTAATCCCCAACCTAACCCTCCCCTGGCACAATTCCAGGCCATTTCCTCTCCTCCTATTGCTTAATACCAGGGAGAAGAGACCAACCCCCACCTCGCTGCAACCTTCTTTCAGGGAGCTGCAGAGAGCAGGGAGGTCTCACTTCAGCCTCCTCTTCTCCAGATTAAACAACCCCAGTTCACCAGCTCACAGGATGATAGGGGCTGGAAGGGGCTTCTGGAGGTCTTTGAGCCCTCAGCTGCTCCTCACAAGACCTGTTCTCCAGACCCTTCATCAGCTTCTTAATGTTCTTCTTAATGCTGGGGCTGAAATGTTGTGGATGGGTCTGGAGGTGATACTGGGTTGGATGAAGTTTAGGCTGGAGGTGAGGAGAAAGTTCTTCTCAGAAAGAGGAATTGGCCACTGGGATGTGCTGCTCAGGGAGGTGGTGGAGTCCCCATCCCTGGAGGTGTTCAAGAGGGGATTGGATGTGGCACTTGGAGCCATGGTTTAGTTGTCAGGAGATGTTGGGTGATAGGTTGGACTTGATGATCTCTGAGGTCTTTTCCAACATTATTGATTCTATGACTCTATTTTTGCTCCACTCCCCCCCAGTCCTATCCTTCCCTGACACCCTAAACAGTCCCTCCCCAGCTTTCTTATAGCCCCTTTAAGATCCTGGAGGGCCACAATTAGGTCTCCTCAGAGCCTTCTCTTCTCCAGACTGAACAGCCCCAACTCCCTCAGTCTGTCCTCACAGCAGAGCAGCTCCAGCCCTCTGCTCATCCTCATGGCCCTTCCCTGGACACCTTCCAGCACCTCCAGATCCTTCCTGTAATAGAGGCTCCAGAACTGGCCACAGTACTCCAGGAGGGGTCTCACCAGAGCGGAGTAGAGAGGGGGAGAATCACCTCCCTTGACCTGCTGGCTGTGCTTCTCTTGCTGCAGCCCAGGATGAAGGGACATGGACAAGGCTGGCTGGGCAGCTGGGAGCAAAGCAAAGGTTTTCTTGGTGCTCATTTCAATTTGAGATGCTCTGTGGTTCTGTGATTGTAGTAGGGAACAGGGCTGGAGACGGGGATGGGAATGTGGATAGGGAGGGAGACAGAGAGAGAGATGGGGATGGGAATGAAGATGAAGGTGGAGATGGGAATGGAAGTGAAGATGGGAAAGGACATGGAGATGGGGAAGGAAAAGGAGGAGAGATGGGAATGCAAAGGGAGGTGGAGAGGGGGTTGGAGGGGGATAGGGATAGGGATAGGGATAGGGATAGGGATAGGGATAGGGATAGGGATAGGGATAGGGATAGGGATAAAGATAGGGGTGGAGATGGAGATGGATATTGGCATGGGGATGAGGATATGGAAGAGGATGGAGATGGGAATGAGTCTGGAGACGGAGACTGGGACTGAGATGGGGTTGGGAATGGAGCATGCTGCACTGAGTTCCTTTACCATCCCAGCCCCTGACAGCTGTCAAAAGGTCTGGCTGAGGGGGATGTTCCTCACCACGCACCCCCCGAGGCTGACGGGCTCTCTCCAGCTCACAGCCAGCACACCTCACCTCACATCCCCTCCCAAGTGGCGTTTTACAGCCCCGGGGGCGGCTGCCGGCGGAGGGAGAGGGAACCGGGCAGGATTTGAGCCTCTCCCAAGTAGAGTATTTGCCATTCCCCTTCAGTGGCTGGGTCCCGAGGCCGCTCTCAGCAGAGCCAAGTGCCAGGGCTCTGTCTGCACGCTCCGGGGCTGTTCAATTAAACAGTTGAGGGAATTAACGATGCGCCGTGAGCTGCGGCAGAGCCGCCAGCAGCCAGAGGCGCCTGGATCCGCTCCTCGCCAAAAAACACTGGGAAAGCAACCCTAATGAGCGAGGAGAGCAGAGCTCCTGCCTGCTGCGCCGAGGCTTCCCCTGCCTCTCTTGCCTTTCGGCTTGATTCTGGCGTGCTTGAGGGCTCTGCGGCCAGGATGCTGCTCCCCCCGGGGGTGGGGCTTGGTGGCTGGGCTGGAGCTACCCAGAGACACAGCTTGGCTGGACCGTGGGCTTCTCCTTGGAGCCTGGGAGAGGATTTGTCAGCTGCTTGGCAAGCAGGAGAGCTCTGGGCTCAGCCATGAGCTCAGCCCAAGGTCAAAGCCTGGCTGGGTCTGCCCAAAGGCAGGCAGAGCTCAGCTCGCAGTAGCTGAGTGCTGAGGGGGATTCCTTTCCAAACGGGCCCTGTTGCTTCAGAACATCTCCCTGATGGCTTTGTGCTCATCCCCCTGCTCGGGGACAGGGACAGCTTCCCTCATCTCTCTGGATTTGGTCAACCTCGGTCTCCCATGGCCCTTCCTCGATCCAGGCAGGAGAGCCTCTGCCATGAACAATTCCTGCTTCCCACCATGGATCAGCTGGGTGATGGGGCCTTGTTCTTCATGGGATGCTTTCCCCAGGCATAAACCCACCAAAGCAGAGGGTGTGATGTGCTGAGGAAGAGGAGCTGAAGGGCCTAGTAAGAGGAGCCTTATTCTTTGCTCTGCCGCCATGTGCTCCCCACACAGCCTTGGCCACGATCCTTCATCTCCCCCAGTCCTCCAGGAAGGCCTCTGGAGATACTCAGAGGGGTTTTGCATCTTCTCTTGCAGCTGCTTGGCCCACCTCCAGCATGAGACTGCAACAGCAGCCTGGGCAATAGAGAGGCATCCCCATTTCTCCTCTTCACCCCTGCATCCCAAGGCCTTTGGGTGCACAGAGCACCCCTGCCCTACCCACCCACAGGGCAGGGAAGAGGACAAGCTCCTTTTCTTCACAGGGGAGATCAGAGGCACTTTTCTCCTGACAATCTTGCCCCTTCTGCACAGAAAAATAAATGAGTGAAGAAGAGGAGAGGCTTCACCCCCCTGCAGCTCTCTGCGGGGGTTTTCCAGGGCAGAGCTGAGGGTTGCTTGGGCTCTGCTGCTGCCATGGAACAGAGGCACCAAGCTCTGGTGGTCTCACCACTACACTCAGGTCTTCCCACCCACATTCAGAGGGGCTTTTATGATCCCACTCCCACACATGGCTAAGGACCTCCAAGCATTCTGGGTGGTGGGACTGGCCGAGCTCCCTGCTTGCTGGCTGGGCACCGAGCCTCAGGCTCGGTCTCTCTCCCAGCCCGGCCAGCACGAGCTCCCTCCCCGTGCCACTGTCAGGAGGAAGATGTAGAGCAATCACAGCTCTGTGCTGCAAATATTAATTATCCACTAACTGCTCTCCAGGCAGCCATTAGATCTCAGCTCTCCGACAGCTGTTCCCAGCCGCCCGCCCGAGGGATGCTCCGGCGAGGCAGCAGCCGGGGGGCAGTGGGGGGCTCAAAGCGGAAGGGGGGCTCAAAGGGAAGGGGGTCCCCACGCTGCCCTCCTGCAAGGTTCATCAGCCAGCAAGGGGAGGCTGGGTTTTGGTGCTGGCAATTCATTTTGCCCTGCAAAACTATTCCCATTCCTCCTGTGCCCAGAGGTTCATGCTTCCTCCCAGCCTGCTGCAGGAGGCAGAGGAGGGTTTGCTGTCCCAAGGATTTTCAGCTTGTCTCAGTGCTTCGCCTCCTGGCTCGCTGGACAGGGTCACACCACCTTGCTGCTGTCCCTTGCAGACCTTTTATTCCCTGGCTCATTATTCAAAGAGGCAAAACTACTCTGCTTTGGTCCCATCTCCTTCTTTCCACCCTCATCCATCACAAACCTTTCCCATTCTTCCTACCTCTTGGACAGAGCTGACTGCTTTTCCAGGTGGTTCCTCCCTTCCCAGGGTGAGAAGCTGTTGGCTGCAGACAATGGCAGGGCAGGTAGGGGGATGGATAAGAAGATGAACATCCCAAAGGCATCCTCTACCTCCTCTTCCCTGCAGAGGTCTTGGCCTAGATGACCTTTAGAGGTCATCCCAAACCAGTCCATGAGGCCATCTCACCAGCAAGACCACACCTAAGGGCAAGCTGCCCCCCACTCCAGACCCAAACCCTTCCACCAAGGATCTGGTTGAGGCCCCATCCCTGGAGACATTCAAGATCAGACTTGATGTGGCCCTGGGCAGCCCAGTGTAGTCAGAGGAGTCCCTGCTGACTGCAGGGCGGGCAGTTTTGAACAGGATGCCCTCTGAGGGTCCCTTCCTTCCAACCTGATGCAATCTGTGAATCTGTGAACCGCCACCCAAACCTTTCAGGCTCTGACTGCATCAGCGAGGGGTTGCTCTGCACTCCCCCTGCTTCGGTTTGCCCGGGGCAGGAAGCGGATGGAGAGCTTTGCCCAGCCCTTAGCGGGGTGCACTGAGTTTCCAGGGCTCGGCAAGATGCCTCCACAGGGATGTTTCCCTCCCAAGCCACCGCCCACCCTGCCCCAGCATCCCTCCCTCCCTCCCTCCCTCCGCCCATCCTCCCGCAGGCAGAGCAGGAGGATGCACCAATAAGGAGCTAGTTAAGGAAATAAATGAGCGAGGTAGACCCGTGCAGAGATAAATCTCTCTGAGAGAACATTTAGATGTTCCATATTTGAGCTGGCTATCAGTTAAATTACTGCTCTGCCTCCCCTCAACCTAGCCCCTTATTACAGTGTTTTTAATGCTCAAGGCTTAATTGCAATCGCTTCTGGGCTCTCCCCCCTCCCATCCCCACCCCTCCCTGCCTCCCTGCCAAGCCTCTCAGTGGAAATTAGCTGCCTCTCCTGCCCACTCATTATCCACCCAACCTGGGAGGCTACAGTGTGGGCCCTAGATAAGGTCTGGGTAGCTTCCCAGGGTGTTCCTGGGCTGCAGGAGCTGCCTGGAGCATGAAGAGTTCTGATCTTTCGGTAATGCTTCCCTCCAGCTGCTCAGGGAGCAGCTAAGTTTCAAGGGCTGGAGAACATCTGGAGAAGCTGTTGCAAGGAGCTGTTGTTGCCTCCTCCCTGGGAGCATTTAAGGCCAGGTTTGAGGCCTTGAGCAGCTGAGTTTAGCTGAGAGGTGTCCCTGGGAGGGGAGGTTAGAGTAGATGATCTCTGAGGTCTCTTCCAACCTAAGCCATTCTGGGATTCTCTGATTCTGAGGAGGAGAGGCCTTCAAGAAGCTGAGCTACAAGGGTGGCTTCTACCCTCCTCTCCCCACCGTTTATCTCCTTAGCCATCCCCTACTCTCTACTCTGGAGGGTTGACTGCTATCTCCTTCCCTTATCAACAGGAGAGAAAGAGAGTCCCTCCTTCTGTCTCCTTATCTACAGGAGAAATAAAGAAGCCCTCAAGCAGCCCCATCCTTTTCCCCTGAACATAAAGGAGGAGCATGGCAAAGGGTTTGTGAAGCCCCAGGGTGAGGGTAGGACCACTTGCTGGGAGGAAGCAGATGGGACTAAAAGCAGAGGGGATTGGAGATGGCACTTGGAGCCATGGCTTAATCAGCCAGGAGGTGTTGGGTGACAGGTTGGACTCAATGATCACAGAATCACCAAGGTTGGAAGAGACCTCAAAGATCATCGAGTCCAACCTGTCACCACAGACCCCATGACCAAACCATGGCACCAAGTGCCACATCCAATCCCCTCTTGAACACCTCCAGGGGTGGGGACTCCCTGAGGTCTTTCCCAACCTGATTGATTCTAGGATTATAGGAATTTTACCTCTCTCTCAATAAGAAACAAATGAGCCAGAGGAGGAGGGGGCTGAAGGATGTGGTGGCCCTGGGGAGGTGTGGCTGCTCAGCAAGCCAGGAGGAAAAGCAATAGGGAAAGCAAAAAAAGCATAGATGAAATACATGTTTAAGAAGGACTCTGTGTGCTCAGTAGAATTAGAACTAGAATTAGAGTTAGAATTAGCATTAACCAGGTTGGAAGAGACCCTTGAGATCATCCACTCCAACCTATCACCCAACACCATCTCATCAACTAAACCATGGTACCAAGCACCCCATCCAGGCTCTTCCTAAACACCTCCAGGGATGGGGACTCCACCACCTCCCTGGGCAGCACATTCCAGTGGCCAATCTCTCTTGCTGGGAAGAACTTCTTCCTAACATCCAGCCTGAACCTCCCCTGCCACATCTTGAGACTGTGTCCTCTTGTTCTGGTTGCCTGGGAGAAGAGACCAACCCCCACCTGGCTCCAACCTCCCTTCAGGGAGTTGGAGAGAGCAAGAAGGTCTCCCCTGAGCCTCCTCTTCTCCAGGCTAAGCAACCCCAGCTCCCTCAGCCTCTCCTCCCAGGGCTGTGCTCCAGACCCCTCCCCAGCTTTGTTGCCCTTCTCTGGACACTTTCCAGCATCTCAACATCTGTCCTAAACTGAGGGGCCCAGAACTCATCTCTTGAAGGGGGGGACACAGAGCCCAGTGTTCAGGGCAGCTGTGTCAAAGGCCCCAGCAGAGAGCAAAGGAAAACATTGTTGCCAAGGAAAGTGAAAATGTTTGGGTTTGGCCTTTTTCCAAGGGCAATATTTGCCCACTTTGGTGCAACACAAGAGGTTCCCTTTACTAAACTGGCCTCTTACCCAACTAAATCAAAGCCAAACCAAAGCCAGCTCCTTTCCTGAATGGCCACATCCAGCCTCAAGCCCTGCTGGGGATGCCACCAGGTCCTGCAGAAGCCCCCAGAGGAGCTGTGTTGGGACACTCATTACAAAAAGGACATTGAGGTGGTGGATGGTGTCCAGAGAAGGGCAAGGAAGCTGCTGAAGGGTCTGGAGAAGAGGGCTGGTGAGGAGCAGCTGAGGCAGCTGGGGTTGTTCAGCCTGGGGAAGAGGAGGCTGAGAGGAGACCTCACTGTTCCTCACAACTCCCTGAAAGGAGGTTGCAGTGAGGTGGGGGTTGGTCTCTTCTCCCCAGGCTCAGGGGATAGAAGGAGAGGAAATGGCCTGAAGTTGTGCCAGGGGAGGGTTGGATTGAAGATGAGGAAGAATTTCTTTGCTGCAGGAGTGGTCAGGGATGGGAAGAGGCTGCCCAGGGAGGTGGTGGAGTCCCCACCCCTGGAGGTGCTCAAGAAACCTGTGGCCATGGCACCTGGGGACCTGGTTTAATGGCCATGGTGGTGGCAGGCTGGATGTGAGGAGGAAGTTCTTCCCATGAGAGTGGTGAAGCCCTGGAATGGGTTGTCCAGGGAGGTGGTTGGGGCCCCATCCCTGGAGGGGTTTAAGGGCAGGCTGGATGAGGCTCTGGGCAGCCTGATCTAGTGTGGGGTGTCCCTGCCCATGGCAGGGGGGTTGGAACTAGCTGATCCTTGTGGTCCCTTCCAACCCTGACTGACACCATGATACTATGTTGGACTCAATGATCTTAGAGCTCTCTTCCAACCCAACCTTCTCTATGATTCTCTGCCAAGACCACGGCCAAGCTCAGCAGGCAGCAGCAGAGGGCATTGCGACTTCTGCAGGGGGGGAGAACGCCGGGAGAGGGAAGAGGTGGCTCCAAGGAGGCTCCTGGCAATGCTGAGCCCCTCATGCCAGGTCCTGGGGTGGGGTTGGGGGTTGGGGGGGGATGTGGGGTGTTAAGGCATCAGTAACTGGCAACCTGAGCTCAGCTGCCCTTCCTGCAGCAGGCTGTTTAATTGCGCTGGCTAACGGTTCAGGGGCAGAGCTGCTCGGGGGCCTTATCTCTGCCTTCCCCATTTTTCTTTCTGGGAAATGAAGTTAAAAATCCCTTCACAGCAGCTCCAGTGGAAAAAAAAAATTAGTCCCATATCACTATTTAACATGCACTGCTAAAAACTAGATAAACACAGGCCGTCACTTGGAGATTAGCTCCTCACATGACTAAATGATTTATTTAGAAGATTCCTTCTTTTCTCTCCTGCTCTCTCTCTCTCTCTCTCTCTCCCTCTCTCTCTCTCTCCCTCCCTTTTGCCTTGGCTAAGAACATATTAATCAGAAATTAGAGGCAGACAGAGGGATGGAGAAGCGACCTGACAAAGAGCAGAAGGAGAGGGAGAAAGGGGACGGCGGAGCGAGGGCCGGAGGGATGCGAAGAGGGCAGGGGGAGAGGAGGTGGGATGGGGTGAAGGAGAAGGGAGAGTGCAGGTGGGAGGCAGGAAGGGATGAGGAGGGAAAGGGGAGAAGGGGCTTGGGGAGAAATGGGGATGAGGGTGGGGATGGGGGAATGGTGGATGGGGTCAAAAACAGATAGAGGTTGAAATCTGAGAAGAGGCTCGGGAAGAAATGGGATTGGAGATGGGGATGAGAATGAGAATGGGGATGGGGAAAAGGTGGATGGAGTCTAAAACAGATAAAGGCTGAAAACTGAGAAGAGGCTTGGGAAGAAATGGGGATGGGGATGGGAATGAGGATGGGGAAAAGGTGGATGGAGGCAAAACCAGATAAAGGTTGAAATATGAGAGGAGGCTTGGGAAGAAATGGGGATGGGGATGGGAATGGGGATGGGAAAAGGTGGATGGAGGCAAAACCAGATAAAGGTTGAAATATGAGAAGAGGCTTGGGAAGAAATGGGGATGGGGATGGGAATGAGAATGGGGATGGGGAAAAGGTGGATGGAGTCTAAAACAGATAAAGGCTGAAAACTGAGAAGAGGCTTGGGAAGAAATGGGGATGGGGATGGGAATGAGGATGGGGAAAAGGTGGATGGAGGCAAAACCAGATAAAGGTTGAAATATGAGAAGAGGCTTGGGAAGAAATGGGATTGAGATGGGGAAAAGGTGGATGGAGTCAAAAACCAGATAAAGGTTGAAACCTGAGAAGATGTTTGGGAAGTGCTGGGGTTAGGGATGAGGATGCGGATGGGGAAAAGGTGGAGGGGATCAAAAAATGGATAAAGATGGAAATTGGAAGAGAGGCTTGGAAAGAAATGGGGATAAGGATGGGGCTACAGATGGGGATGAACATGGGGATGAGGGTGGAAGTGGATGGGGATGGGAAAGGTGTGAAGGGAGCCAAAAGTGGATAAAGATGGAAATCTGAGAAGCTTGGAAAGAAGTAAGGATGGGGATGGGGTGGAGGGGGGCGGGGGGAGGTGGGGTGTGCACTGGGGGCCAGGCAAGAGGAGAGGAGGAGAGGAGGCTAATGCAAAGGTGAAAGGGTGGATGACAGGAATGAAAGCGAGAGAAAAATGTGAAGAGGGAGGGCAAAAGAGCCTTAATTGTGTGCAGCAGGAATGTGCAGGGCTTAGCCTGCACCCCGGGGGATTCCTGGCCCTGAATGATTAAGGTACTTATCAGGCAGGGAGCTCCGGAGGGGCACGGGAGCAGCCCCCAGCCCCTCTAAGCCTCCCTCTCGGCTGGGGCCGGGGGGGATTTGTGCCCCCCAGCCCCGCTTTTCCCACTCCAGGTGTTGGTGATAAGAGCATCCTGGTGCTGCTCAGCCCTCTCCATCCTTTCTGCCTCCCTGCTCAGGCGTGAAGGGAGGGGAGCAGGGCCTGGGGGGGGGGGGGGGGGGGGGGGCTGGGGGTTCTCGCTGGGGATTTGCAATAGGGGGATAAAGGGAGAAACAACCCTGGCAGGATTAAAGGGGAGGGGTCTCTGCTGGGATAGGTGCTGTGCAGTGTCCCTTTTCTTTTATCCATATAGATAACCAGGCCCCAAGGCTGAGGCCTACAACGATAAGGAGATTAGGCGGATTGGCTCATTTGTAGTGAGATCCTCCAGCAGGGATATTCCGCTCTCTATAGACCCACCAGAAGGTTATCTAAATAGGCTAGACTTGAACTAACCCAGAGCTGGGCCCTGGGGGAGGCTCCTGGGACAAAGAGGGGACAAGGCAGGAGGGAAGGAGACTGGCGAGAGAGATGCTGCCAGTAGCCAGGGATGTGGACAGGGTGGGCAGGCAGGATGCTGCCATTAGCCAGGGAGATGGAGGTGATGGGCAGGCAGGATGCTGCCATTAGCCAGGGAGATGGAGGTGATGGGCAGGCAGGATGCTGCCATTAGCCAGGGAGATGGAGGTGATGGGCAGGCAGGATGCTGCCATTAGCCAGGGAGATGGAGGTGATGGGCAGGCAGGATGCTGCCATTAGCCAGGGAGATGGAGGTGATGGGCAGGCAGGATGCTGCCATTAGCCAGGGAGATGGAGGTGGTGGGCAGGCAGAATGCTGCCATTAGCCAGAGATGTGGACAGGGTGGGCAAGCAGGATGCTGCCATTAGCCAGAGATGTGGACAGGGTGGGCAAGCAGGGTGCTGCCATTAGCCAGAGATGTGGACAGGTGGGCAAGCAGGGTGCTGCCAGTAACCAGGGTCTTGGAGGTGATGGGCAAGCAGGATGCTGCCATTAGCCAGAGACTTTCACACCACCCAGTCCATGCCTGGTGTCAGCATCCCCAGCAGCAGTGACTCGAGTGTTCCTCCAGCAGACGTGGGACTGAGCAGGCTCCATCCAAAACAGCAGCTGAAGATGCTTCAGGGATGTTATCCAAGGTGTAGAAGGAGCATTTATCAGTAGAGTGGGGGGCTGGGGTGGTGGGAAAGCCAGGGGGATGTGGAACCCCAGCATCTCTTTGCGCTGGGATGGGTCACTGTGGCTGCCTGTCCCTGCACACCACAAAGCACATTGCTCATCCAGGGTCCCACCAGCACCATGATGGCTGTGCCTGTTGTTAGGTACCTCCAGCCCTATTCCCTGCTGAAATCACACAACCACAGAGCACCTCAAGTTGGAAGGGTCCAATAAAGATGATGGAATTCCATAGAGGTTCTGTTTGCAGCAGCAGCAGCAGCAGCTCTCCAGTAGTGTCTCCATGCCTCAGTTTCCCCTGTGGCCTGGCATGTGAGCCTTGCTTCTTGGCCACCCTGTGACAGGGATGAATTAACACCATTCAGCTGCTGCAGGGATGAGCACCAAGAACACCTTTGCTTTGCTCCCAGCTGCCCAGCCAGCCTTGTCCATGTCCCTTCATCCTGGGCTGCAGCAAGAGAAGCACAGCCAGCAGGTCGAGGGAGGTGATTCTCCCAATCTACTCCACTCTGCTGAGACCCCCCTGGAGTACTGTGGCCAGTTCTGGAGCCTCTATTACAGGAAGGATCTGGAGGTGCTGGAAGGTGTCCAGAGAAGGGCCATGAGGATGAGCAGAGGGCTGGAGCTGCTCTGCTCTGAGGACAGACTGAGAGAGATGGCACTGTTCAGTGCAGAAGAGAAAACTCTGAGGAGACCTAATTGTGGCTTTCCAGGATCTGAAGGTGGCTCCAAGAAAGCTGGGGAGGGACTTTTGAGGGTGTCAGGGAGGGATAGGACTGGGGGGAATGGAACAAAACTAGAAGTGAGTAGATTCAGATTGGATGTTAGGAAGAAGTTGTTCCCCATGAGGGTGGTGAGAGACTGGCACAGGTTGCTCAGGGAGGTGGTGGAAGCCTCACTTCAAGGCCAGGCTGGATGTGGCTGTGAGCAACCTGCTGCAGTGTGAGGTGTCCCTGCCCATGGCAGGGGAGTTGGAACTGGCTGAGCCTTGAGGTCCCTTCCAACCCTGCTGTAGTGTGAGGTGTCCCTGCCCATGGCAGGGGAGTTGGAACTGGCTGAGCCTTGAGGTCCCTTCCAACCCTGCTGTAGTGTGAGGTGTCCCTGCCCATGGCAGGGGGGTTGGAACTGGCTGATCCTTGAGGTCCCTTCCAACCCTGACAGTTCTGTGATTCTATAAGTACCACTCCAGTAAATTAGGGATTTAAGGCTGAAGTCTACTGAGTGATTGAGTTTTGGGTGCTTCACTCTCTTTAAACCTGGCCAGCAAATATGTACAGTTAGCCCTTTAGATGTGGATATCAAATTGGAGAGATATATGTATATTTAATCTGAAAGTGAATAGATTTA
Organism: Melanerpes formicivorus; assembly: GCF_026170545.1. NCBI lineage: Eukaryota > Metazoa > Chordata > Aves > Piciformes > Picidae > Melanerpes > Melanerpes formicivorus. The sequence goes on along the minus strand of NW_027144040.1, from coordinate 19,816 downwards.
AGCTTTAACATGGGGTTGCCACAATGTTAGCTCTCACTTTCATTCCATTCAGTTTTTGAAGGGCCAAATGCAATTCAGTTCAGCTAACCAAAATCCAGCTGCAGCCCCCCCCAAAAAACCCCAGAGAGAAAACCCTTAAAACAATCAGATTCTAATTGTAACACCCACCTTCTGATTCCCTCTTTAATTGCTGTGTAATTGATTTTGCTCCTTCCTTTGCTCAGGATGATAAGGGATGGCCCTTGAGCATCGTGGGGTTGGCTGTGGTCACTGGGGTCAGATCCAGGCCATCTGCAAGCCAGGTTCTGTCACCATCCCTGGCCACTCTGTGCCCTTATTCCCACACCCATGGGCCAAGCAGAAAAGCTGGGGACAGACTTCTGAGCAGGGCCTGTTGGGACAGGACAAAAGGGTGATGGTTTGAGGGTCTCTTCTCCCAGGCAAGCAGCACCACAACAAGAGGACACAGTCTCAAGCTGTGCCAGGGGAGGTTTAGGCTGGAGGTGAGGAGAAAGTTCTTCCCAGAGAGAGTTGTTAGCCATTGGAATGTGCTGCCCAGGGAGGTGGTGGAGTCACCATCCCTGGAGGTGTTCAAGAGGAGTTTGGACGTGGCACTTGGTGCCATGGTTTAGTACTCATGAGGTGTTGAGTGACAGGTTGGACTTGATGATCTTTGAGGTCTCTTCCCACCTTATTGATTCTGTGATTCTTAAAGAGACTACATAAAAGGAAGAAATGTTCTGTGCAGAGGGTGGTGAGACACCGGCCCAGGTTTCCCAGAGAGGTAGGTGGTGGAAATTCCATCCCTGCAACCATTCCAGGCCAGGTTGTTTGGGGGCTCTGAACAGCCTGCTCTAGGTGCAGATGTCTCTGCTGACTGGACTAGATGGCCTTTGGAGATCACTTCCAACCCAAACCACTCTGTGTTTCTAGGATGCTCTGATTGGGATTGCAGAGGGAGAGCAGCTCTTGGGGGGGCCCAGAGCTGTCGTGATGGCTGTTAAGGAGCTCCAGTGTCCCAGCAAAGCTGCCTTGGCAGCTGCCTGTGTGCCAGCCGTATGCATGCAGACGTGGCCATGCACATTCCTGCATGAGATCCTTCCTGTGCAAATTGAGGTCTGCAAATTCCTGCACCAGATCCCTGTCTTCAAACCCTCCCATGCATGGCAGCTCCTGCACAGGGACCTTTGCATCCAATTCCTGCGCTCAAACTCATGCATGCAGACCCTTAGGAGCCCAGGGAGGAGCCACATGGATCTCTCTGTCAGTCCCAACTAATTTTTTCCATGGGGGTGGAGAGTGTAAAGGAGTCCCCAAGAGCTGTCAGTGCTGGGTTAACCCCTGCACCCCATTCAGGGGGATGCTCAGTGGGATGGTGACCCCACACACACACCCAGCTCCTTTCCTATACCCATTGCTGGGGGCTGCAGCATTGCAGGCAGCAGTGGTGTGCCCCACGGCGTGGTCCCTGCTGCCCAGGCTCCTCTTGGGGACACAGACAGAGATACAGGCAGTGATACACAGCCAGGGACATCATCCCAGCCCCGCTGCCTGATAGCCTCTGTGTCTGTGCTTATCTGCACTTCTGACACCAGGAGCCTGAAAATGATTTTTTTCTCTCTCTCTCTCTCTCATACAGCAGCATTTCTATTCCTCCTGTGGTGCTCTTCCTTCCCCCCCCCCGCCCTCCCCACTCCTGCAGCAGATCAGAGCCAAGCGATGCTCCTCAGCATCCTTCCTCCTCCCTCTTTTCCCTCTTTTTATGCGGTTTGGGGTGGGTTTTTTTTTGGTTGGTTTTGGGGTTGGGTGGTGGTTGTTTTGTTGTTGTTGTTGTTATTCCTTCCCCCCCCCCCCCCCCCCCCCCCCCCCCCGCACTCCTTTCTCCTTCCTCTTTATTTTATCTCGATTTGCCACAAATCTGTTCCTCCAGAAAGCAGCTGCCATCTTTGTTCTCTGCCATTATCAGCTGCGGCACCCGGGCCGGGCCATGCTGCCGGGCAGACAATTGCTGACTAATAGACTGGCTGCCAGCTATTGTGGAGGGTGGCCCGGGCAGATCTGTCACCGGGGCCTGTCACCCGTGCCGCAGTGACACCGGGAGAGCCGGGGAAAGGGATGGGGGAGAGGGGTGGGAAAGAGGGGGATAAAGGAGAAGCAGAGAAAAGGGGGGAAAAGGAGCAGGAGGAAAGCAAGGAGATGAAAAATAAAGGGTGGGAAAGAGGGGGATAAAGGTGAAGGAGAGAAAAGGGGGGAAAGAGGAGCAGGAGGAAAGCAAGGAGATGAAAAATAAAGGGTGGGAAAGAGGGGGATAAAGGTGAAGGAGAGAAAAGGGGGGAAAGAGGAGCAGGAGGAAAGCAAGGAGATGAGAAATAAAGGGTGGGAAAGAGTGGGATAGAGGTGAAGGAGAGAAAAGGGGGAAAGAGGAGCAGGAGGAAAGCAAGGAGATGAAAAAAAAAAGGGGGGGGGAACGAGGAATAAGGAGAAAAAAGGAGAAACAACAAAAAGAAAGAAAATAAGGAAGAAAAGAAGACTGAAAAAAGGGGGAAGGGAAGAGGGGGGAAAGGAAGAAATTTAAGAAGAAAATCAGGGAAAAGAGGGGGAAAATTAAATAAGGGGAAAGAAGAATAAAAAATAAGGAAGGAAAAAAGAAGAATAAAATAAGGAAGGAAAAAGAAAAATAAAATAGAGAAGAAAAAGAAGAAGAAAATAAAGAAGGAAAAAGAAGAATAACATAGAGAAGAAAAAGAAGAAGAAAATAAAGAAGGAAAAAGAGAATAAAATAAAGAAGGAAAAAGAAAAATAAAGAAGGAAAGAGAAAAATAAAATAAAGAAGAAAAAGAAAAATAAAATAAGGAAGGAAAAAGAAGAATAAAATAAAGAAGGAAAAAAGAAGAATAAAATAAAGAAGGAAAAAAGAATAAATTAAAGAAAGAAAAGAAGAATAAAATAAAGACGGAAAAAGAAGACTAAAATAAGGGGAAAATAAAGAAGAAAGGAGAATAAAATAAAGAAGGAAAAGGAAAAATAAAATAAAGAGGGAAGAATAAAAACCAAAATAAAAAAGGGAAAATGAGATTAAAATAAAGAATTAAAAAAGAAAAAGAAAATGAAGGAAAAAGAAAAAGAAAGATGGAAAAAGAAGAATAAAATAAAGAAGGGGGGGAAAGACTAAAATGCAGAAGAAAAAAAGAAGTAAAAAGAGAAGGGGGAAAGGGAAAATTAAGAAAGGGGAAAAAAAGAAAGGAAGAGAAAGGCCAAAAAATTTGAAAGGAATAAAAAAAGATAAAAGAAAGAAAAAAAGAAGGGAGAAAAAACTAAACCAAACAAACACAAACAAACAAAACCACAGAGAAGACCAAAAATGAGAAGGGGAAAGTAGGAGGAGGGAAAAGAAGAAGAAAGGAAAAGAAGAGGGAGGGAATAGAAGAAGGAGAGAAAAGAAGAAGGAAGGAAAAGAAGAAGGAAGGAAAAGAAGAAGGAAGGAAAAGAAGAAGGAAGGAAAATAAGAAGGAGGGAAAAGAAGAAGGAGGGAAAAGAAGGAGGAGGGAAAAGAAGGAGGGAATAGAAGAAGGAGAGAAAAGAAGTAGGAGGGAAAAGAAGGGAAAAGAAGAAGGAGGGGATAGAAGAAGGAGAGAAAAGAAGTAGGAAGGAGAAGAAGGAGAGAAAAGAAGTAGGAAGGAAAAGAAGAAGGGAAAAGAAGAAGGAAGGAAAAGAAGGAGAAAGAAGATTGAAAAATAAAAGCAAAATAGAACAGAAAGAAGAAGGGGAAGGGGAGGGGAAGAGGGAAAAGAAGGGGGAAAGAACAAATAAAAGGAAGAAGGGGGAAATGGGGGGCAGGGAGGGAGGAAGAAAAGGAAGAAGAAGGGAAAAGAAGGTTGTTTTTTAAAACATAAGATAAAGAAACAAAGAAGGGGAAAATAAAAGCTGCTCATGAGGGGGTGCTGAAAGGACCAGGCTGCTGCCACTGTCTTTGGCTTCTCTGGTAGCTGCTCCTGCCTGGCTCCCAGTGTCCACCACCGTGGGTGCATCTCACCTTTGAGCCCATCACCTCCTTGGCCAAGAGAGAGCTGGAAGGGGTGGCAGCCTCCCCCCCCCCATCTTCACCCCTTCCCAAACCAGGCTCAGCCTGGAAGCTGCTCAGGCTCCAATATAAGACAACAACTGTCTAAGCCAACAGCTGCAGCTCCAAGGAGGAGAGCTTGGTTTCAAGGCTGGTGAGAGTAGCTCTGAGAATGGCCCTGTGCCGCCCTGCAAGGCTGGGCACGCCACAGTGGGGGTCTCCACCTGCTCCCCCAGGCACACACAATTATCCCACAGCCCTTAATGAGCCCTTAGTGCCTGACATCAAATTTTGTGGCACAGAAATGCCAAGGATCCTCCTCTTCCAGGCAGTAAATTCCCTTCCCCGTGTCTTTAGTGGCCCTTTCATGGCCAAGGGGCTCAGGGTGGTCGTGTTGGGGTCTAGGTATGATGTTCTAGGCCAGGCTGGGGTCTGCTCTGGAGATGAGGGGGATCAGAGGGGACACAGCCTCTCTAAACAACCCCATTTGTGCCCTCAGCATCCCCACTGCCAGGCACTGGCTGCCTGGCACCTCGGGTAGTCCCTGCTGCCTGAGCTCATCTCCTTCCACAAAGAGGACAAGAGGGAGAGGGAAGTGGCATCTGGGGTTGAATTCTTTGGGGTCTGGCTCTTTCAATTCCTTTCCTCAAACTATGGGCCCAAGGAAGGAGCAGCAGCTCTGGGCTGGGGGTGCAAACGCTGCTGGTACTGCAGGAGGGATGCTGCGGGAGGGAGGGAGCACTGGGGCTCCCTGGCATGTCTCTGACCCCTGAGAAAGATCAGAGACAGTGAGGACAGAGGGGACAGAGCGCCCAGGAGCACCCGAGCTACAGCGCAGAGTTGGGACGTGCTCCCTGCGGGATGCATCCTGCGGGATGCGGCGAACGGCAGAGGGGGCTGCAGGTCAGGAGGAGCAGCAGGGACGTGGCAGGGGACATCGGTGGGGACAAGCCTGGAGCAGCCTGGGGCTGCCAGGCTGCGGAGAGGGGGAGTACAGGGACCTGGGTCGGCCCTGAAGCGGGCTGGAGGGCAGGAGGGCAGCGGCATCCTGGGATGCGATGGTGTCGATGCCACAACTCGCCGGAAAACAGTGGTCCCAGCGCTGGCATTTGTCCCCTGCGAACCCGGGTGGCTTCCCCAGAGTGGAGATCAACGCCTAAGGAAAGAAAAAAAGAAGCAGCAAGAGCTGCGGGGTGGGCAGAGGCCGCCGGGGGATGCAGCTTTCCTCCCGCATCGCCCGCTCCAGGCGTGTGCAGACAAGGGCAGAGGGGCTGAGGAGCTGATTTCTCCAGGGGCTTTTTGCTCCTGCTTGCTGCAAAGTTGGGAACAAAATGCCCGGCCATGCATTGAACGGGCTTACATCCCTCTCCATATGGAAATGAAGATAATCCAAGTCTCAGCTTTGTGTTCTCCAGGAGAGAGAGCAGGGAGGGAGTGAGGGGCCGGGGGGGGGGGGGAGAGAGGGGGGAGGGATGGGGCAGCATGAGCGCCAGGGAATGTATCCTGCTCTGACATCTCCTTCCTCGCTGAGGCTCCATCCCCAGCCAGCACAGCCCCATCCCTCCTCACCCCATTGGGGGTGCTGGAGAATTTTGGGGAGCTCAGGTTGCTGGCAGGGCTTGGACAGCCCTGATTGATGCTGCTGCTGACTTCCTGCCTGCTCTTAAACCAGAGCCTCTCCCTCTGACAGCCCCCCTGGAAACATTTCATTGCATAATTCAGCTGATGGGTTGGTCTCTCCCTCTCACACACACTGCTGGTTCCAAATACCACCACCACCACCACCACCCCCCCCCCCCAAAAAGAAGGATTATTCTTCCCAGACAAAGCATTACTAATTAGAGAGAGAGGTTTGTTTTCATTTGACACTTGCAGTAAACCCCTTGAAGTGCTTTTAACATCTAATTTAAGAGAGACCAAAACAAACCCACCCCCACCCCACCCGCGAGCAAACAGCAACATGGGTTGGAATGAACTCCACAATTCAATCACTTCAGGCACTTTCTAAGCCTGAGGCTCGGGTGTTTGCCTCTGGCTGGTGTCACTGTGGGGTTTGGGGAGGACAACATCCAGCATCCTGCAGCAATCATGTTGGTTGTAAGGACTTTGTCGTCCCCACAGCTCCTTGCCGGTTCAGTTCATCTCTCTCAGGTCTCTTTTCACGCATGAAATGCAGAGATGCTCAAGGAGACCCTCTGGGTCAGGCTGGAGGATGATGAAGGAGGTGGAGGTGGGAGAGGGGGCCAGGGCTCGGCTCCACAGCTGGGTTATATTTCCTCTGACCACCCCACAAGTGGCTTTGGGGCTCCTTGCTGTCACCAGCAATCCCAGTCCTGGGCTGAACACTTCACCCCAGCAAGAGCCAGGGATGGGGCCATGCTCCTGCTGTGGTGGGGAACTCCTCACTGCAGGACATGGGGGGTGAAAAGTGGGATGAGTGAGCCTCTGGATGGGTTACTTGTTCCAGCAAGGGTGAAGAGATGGATGGAGACATCTGCAGTGACGGATATATCCCCCCCGGGGTGCTGAGATGCTGCACTTCCAGCCTCACGGATTTGGCAGCTTTGGCCCAGCTGTCCCCAAACCTGGCAGCAGGTCCCGGTGGGGGCACACCATCACCATATGCCTCGGTTACCTTCGTCCACGGATAAAGAGCATCTCGGCTTAGCTCGATGTCTTGGCTCCCCCTGTAGCCAGTGGAGAGAGAGGCAGCCCCAGACCCCACCTAACGCAGAGCAGAGGGGGTGCCCGGCTGCCAGCCAGGTGAGCCAGGGCTTCCCTGTCCCTTGCCAGCCCAGCTACCCTCCCTCTTCTTCTGTGGTTCCACCCAGCTTGGATTGCTTCCCAAAAGCCTCATGGTGGGGCATCCCCCAGCTGCCCCAGCAAAGAGCATCCTCACTGTGGTGGGCACCTGGCAGAGCTGTGCCCAGCTGGGCACGGGGTGCAAGTTGGGGGGTGAGGGGGGACCAGAGCCACACTGACAGGGCTGGGGGTGGGGGCCACTCACGCTCCTCAAACAGCACCAAGCAGACCTGCTGCCACACCAAGCTGGGCTGGAAATGCCCCATGGCACAGGAGAGGAGCAATCCTGCCGCTGTGGGTGCCAGGGCGATGCTCAGAGAGCCTGGGCATGGTGGGGCTAGGAAATGGGCACAGCCTCTTGATCACAGCAGCCCGAGCTGGCAAATTGCTGTGACTTAACACATTCCTGCTGCTGAGCTGAGCTGAGCTGTGCAAATGGTTCCAGTGCACGTTCCCAGCCCCCTGCACGTGTGCAGGCAGCAGCTCTGCCTAAGCCACATCTCCCTCCCCACCCCCTCTGCCTGCAGCGCTCCCAGAGGGTCACCTGGCTGCTGGGCCTGGCCCCCAGTGATCCCTTGGTGAATGCCACCACCTATGGGAGCTGGCAGTGGGGGGCATGGGGCCCTGCAGCTCTAGGTGCATCCCAGCCTCGGGCTGAGCTTTGGATGCCTGAAAAGAGGTTGGAGTGAGGTGGGAGTTGGTCTCGGCTCCAGAGTCTCAGGTGACAGAAGGAGAGGAAATGGACTCAGGATGTTCCAGGGCAGGTTTAGGTTGGACAATTCCTGTGCTCCAAGAGTGGTCAGGGATTGGAACAGGCTGCTCAGGGAGGTGCTGGAGTCACTGTGCCTGGGGGTGTTCAAGAAAATGCGTGGCCCCGGTGGCCCTTTGGGACACGGTTTGATTGCCATGGTGGTGTTGGGCTGAAGGTTGGACTTGATCTATGATTCTATGGGGTGCTCACCACCAGCATCTACCTGGGAGCTGGATCCAGCCTGTCCTTCATGCAGATCTTGTTAAGGGTCATAAATATCTGAGCCCCAAGGTTGGAAGGTAGGAAGGGACTCAACCTCCCCTGCTGCCATGGGTCTGAGGACACAAGCGGCGGAGCCAGGCTGGCACCCACGGGCACGAGCAGGCAGGCTTTGGCAGAGGATGGGGAGAGCTGCCACCTCTGAGGTCTGGGCCACACTGTGAGTGTGACAGCCCTGAGTGTTCAGCCCTGCTGGAAAATCAAGGCTGGCTGGTTAATTAAAGTCTTGGGCCCCAAGATCTGCTTATTCAGTTCTGCAGTGGCAATGCTATAAAACTGTTCCGCACCGTTTCACACGCTGGGGCTGAGGCAGCAGCTCAGAAACTGGTGGCTGTGGTCAGGAGGAGCTCATCTTGCTCCCCCCACACCTTCCCCAGGAGCATTTCTCATCTGCAGCAGCATCAGAGGCAGTTTTTGTCCTGAGCAAACTCAGCAACAGCTTCCACCCTCTCCAGGTGGATGTCCAAGCCACGATTTGAGCTGCCATCCACCCACCCCTCCAGCCATGGAATCATAGCATTGCTCCTGTTGAAAGGGATCTTGAGTATCATCAAGTGCCAACCCCACTGCCAGAGCAGCATCACTCAGGGTAGTCTGCACAGCAATGCATCCAGGTGGGTTTGGAAAGTCTCCAGAGAAGGAATCCACAACCTCTGTGGGCAGCCTGCTCCAGGGCTCCATCACCTGCACTGTACAGAAGTTTCTCCTCATGCTGAGATGAAGTCTCCTCTGCTCAAGCTTGAACCTGGTGTTCATTGTCTTATTCCTGTGCACCACCAAAAAGGGCTTAGCCCCCATTCCCTTGACACCCTCCCCTCAGGCATTGAGAGACATTGATCAGATTCCCCTCTCTGTCTTCTCTTCTCCAGACTAAAGAGCCCCAGAGCTCTCAGTCTCTCTTCAGAGGGGAGATGCTCAAGATTCTGTGATTCTTACCTTGGAGGAGGATGAATTTGCAAGCAGGTCTCTCCCCCAACCCATCCCAACCCATGCCTTTGTTTTTTCCTCTCCACCCAAGCTGATCTTACTCCCACAGAAACAAGCCTCAGAAACACATTGCCTGGGCACCTCTGTTGGCATCCTGGAACCACAGAATCCCAGAAACATTCAGGTTGGAGAAGACCCTCAGGATCACCAAGTCCAAGCCCTAATCCTGCTCTACAATGTTCACCACTAAACCATATCCCCAAGCACCACATCCCAAACAACCTCTAAACCCCTCCAGGGATGGGGACTCCACCACCTCCCCAGGCAGCACATCCCAATGGCCAATTCCTCTTTCTGGGAAGAACTTTCTCCTCACCTCCAGCCTCAACCTCCCCTGACACAGCTTGAGACTGTGTCCTCTTGTTCTGGTGCTGCTTGCCTGGGAGAAGAGACCAACCCCCACCTGGCTGCAACCTCCCTTCAGGGAGTTGGAGAGAGCAAATTCTCTCTGTAAGAACACCTGGAAGTTAAGAAAGGAGGAAGGAAAACTCTCACAAGCTCAGAACCTTCTCTCCTCAGCTCAGCTCTTCACCAGGTGCCCCTGGGAGGGGGGTGTTTTGGGGTGGGGAAGAGCAGGATGGGATGGGATGGAATAGAAATAGGAATAGAGTAGAGTAGATTAGAGTAGAGTAGAGTAGAGTAGAGTAGAATAGAATAGAATAGAATAGAATAGAATAGAATAGAATAGAATAGAATAGAATAGAATAGAATAGAATAGAATAGAATAGAATAGAATAGAATTAACCAGGTTGGAAAAGACCTCAGAGATCATCCAGTCCAACCTATCACCCAGCACCATCTAATCAACTAAACCATGGCACCAAGTGCCTCAGTCAGGCTCTTCCTAAACACCTCCAGGGATGGGGACTCCACCACCTCCCTGGGCAGCACATTCCAATGGCCAATCTCTCTTGCTGGGAAGAATTTCTTCCTCACCTCCAGCCTAAACCTCCCCTGGCACAGCTTGAGTCTGTGTCCTCTTGTTCTGATGCTGCTTGTCTGGGAGAAGAGACCAACCCCCACCTGGCTACAACCTCCCTTCAGGGAGTTGGAGAGAGCAAGAAGGTCTCCCCTGAGCCTCCTCTTCTCCAGGCTAAGCAACCCCAGCTCCCTCAGCCTCTCCTCCCAGGGCTGTGCTCCAGACCCCTCCCCATCCTCATTGCCCTTCTCTGGACACCTTCAAGTGTCTCAATGTCCTTCTTAACCTGAGGATCCCAGAACTGGACCCAGGACTCAAGCTGTGGCCTGACCACTGCTGAGCACAGGGGCAGGACGCCCTCCCTGCTCCTGCTGGCCGCACTCTTCCCGATGCAGGACGGTGAAGCGGGGTGGGGGTGGGGGTGATGGGGGGGGAGGGGGGACACAGGTTGTGTTTGCAGGGGCCTCTGCTTCCCTCTCTCTCTGTGCCTCTCTTTTTTTATTGCAGTAATTCTTTTATCTTGTCCCCGCACCCTGAACACTCGGAGCGTTCATCACAGTAATTGACGCGGCTGAAATTAGCGCTCCCTGCTATGTCGGGCAGATAAACTTTGCTGAATATTGATTCTGCACAAAGAAAATGACATGTGCTTGGTCCTCACCCTTTATCTGGACGGAGCAGGGAGATGCTGGGGCAGGGAGGGGGGGGTGGGAGGGGGGGAGGAGGGAGGTAAAGAGAAGAGGGAGGAGGGAGGAGGAGGGGAGAGCAGGGGAAAAAGGAAGCAAGGCTCCACCGGAGAAGCGTCCCCAAGAATTACTTTTATCTCCTCTTCCACAAGAAGACAACAGGAGATAAGGCTGGGAGACAGGGGTGGGGTAAAGGGAGGGGAAGGGGGGGCTGGGGGGGGGGGGGGGAGGAAGTGGAGGCCAACAAGGGAGCTCTGTTGTGGGTTCAGGGCGGTGCTGGGAAGGGGCTGGGGGAGCTCTTGTGTGCACCGCTGCCCCGAGGGGCACAGGATTTGTGTCCCAGAGGGCTCCAGGGAGACCTCAGAGCAGCCCTGCAGTGCTTGAAGGGGGCTACAGAAAAGCTGGGGAGGGGCTTTTTAGGAGGGCTTGTAGTGAGAGGACCAGAGGGCAGGTTTAGGCTGAAGATTACACAGAATCACCAAGGTTGGAAGAGACCTCAGAGATCATCAAGTCCAACCTGTCACCACAGACCTCATGACTAAACCATGGCTCCAAGTGCCACATCCAATCCCCTCTTGAACACCTCCAGGGATGGGGACTCCACCACCTCCCTGGGCAGCACATTCCAATGGCTAACAACTCTCTCTGGGAAGAACTTTCTCCTCACCTCCAGCCTAAACTTCCCCTGGCACAGCTTGAGACTGTGTCCTCTTGTTCTGGTGCTGGTTGCCTGGGAGAAGAGACCAACCTCCTCCTGGCTACAACCTCCCTTCAGGGAGTTGTAGAGAGCAATGAGGTCTCCCCTGAGCCTCCTCTTCTCCAGGCTAAACAAGAAAGGAATTCTTTCCAGTGAGGGTGGTGAGACACTGGAGCAGGTTGCCCAGGGAAGTCATGGATGCTCCGTCCCTGGAGGTGCTCAAGGGCAGGTTGGATGAGGGCTTGAGCAACCTGGGCTGCTGGAAGGTGCCCCTGCTGACAGGGAAGTTGGAGCTAGATCTTCAAGGCTCCTTCCAGTGCAACCCATTCCATGAAGCCATGAACCTATGATTCTGATTCTGTGCTCTGGGGGAGATGAGTAGGTTTTCAGGGATGTGCAACACTGAGGGAAGAGGAAAGAAACAGGAACTTCCCTTTCTCTTATCCAAACCCCACCACTACATCTGAAGATCACAGAGGGCTGTCCATGGTGGAGAAGAAGCAGTTGAGTCTCCATCTCTGGAGACTTTCAAGGCCCTCCCTGGATGTGTTCCTGTGTGACCTGCCCCAGGCAGGGGGCAGTTGGGCTCAGTGACCTTCCTAGGTCCCTTCCAAGCCCTACTGTTCTGTGGTTCTGTGATGGGCACTCCCAAGGGGCATCAACAAGAGATGTGCCAGATTCCCCACATCCCTTGGCCAAACCTTCAGTGCTCAGGTGTGCTGGGAGGGTTTGCAACACCACCAGCCCTGTGGGAGGCAAGTTCCTGCAGGAAGGAAGAGAGGAGGCTTGGAGGAAGCCATGCACTGCCCAGGGGCACTGCAGTGTTCAGGTTTGGCTTTCAGAGATTCAGTCCCCCTGCTTTAACCACTTAAAAGCAAAGTGCTCTGCTAACCTCATCCTGCTGCACCCCTCCAGCATCAGAGGGCTGCACAGAGCTCAGCACAGCTGGATTGTGACCCAGCAAAGTGTCCCACCAGCTCAGCTCATTCACTGCTCCTCGAGGAACCTCTCCCCTGGCTTCAGCATTTGCACAACAGAGTCACATCCAGCCCTGAGGCTTTAGCTCAACAGCACCTTCAGCAGAAAGGTGCTCTGGGGAACAAAGCCTCCACACCTGCTGGTTTTCCCAAAGCAAGGGGCAAAGCTGGCCTGGGAGACACACCCCCTGCACATGGGAAAATCTCAGGAGGTAAACAGCAAACCAGGCTGAGGCTTTTCAAAGGCTAGAGGAGAATTCATTAACACACCTTCTGCACAGCCTACTTCAGGGCTGACCTCCCTTCAGATGAGCAAAGCAGGGTCACTCATTGACTCAGGCTGGCTTGCCCCAGCATAGTCTTGCTAGGTGCTCCACATTCTGCCTGCAGGAGTGGGCACCACCTACTAATATCTACTGGCTTTACAAAGCCTGATGTTCTTTGTCACCATCAGCTTGAACAATCACAGCCTGGGCTGCAGCAAGAGAAGCACAGCCAGCAGGTCGAGGGAGGTGATTCTCCCCCTCTACTCTGCTCTGCTGAGACTCCACCTGGAGCACTGTGGCCAGTTCTGGAGGCTCTATCACAGGAAGGGTCTGGAGGTGCTGGAAGGTGTCCAGAGAAGGGCCACGAGGAGGAGCAGAGGGCTGGAGCTGCTCTGCTGTGAGGACAGACTGAGGGAGTTGGGGCTGTTCAGTCTGCAGAAGAGAAGGCTCTGAGGAGACCTAATTGTGGCCTTGCAGTATCTGAAGCAGGCTCCAAGAAAGCTGTGGAGGGACTTTTGAGGGTGTCAGGGAGGGATAGGACTGGGGGCAAAGGAACAACACTAGAAATGGGTAGATTGAGATTGGATGTTAGGAAGAAGTTGCTCCCCATGAGGGTGGTGAGAGCCTGGCACAGGTTGCCCAGGGAGGTGATGGAAGCCTCCTGCCTGGAGGTTTTTGCAGCCAGGCTGGATGTGGCTGTGAGCAACCTGCTGTGATGTGAGGTGTCCCTGGCCATGGCAGGGGGGTTGGAACTGGCTGAGCCTTGAGGTCCCTTCCAACCCTGAGAATTCTGTGATTCTAACAAGTGGTTGGGGAACCTGAGGAGCTGCTGGAGATAGCCCTGTAAGAGCTGTAAGGGCTAGGGGAAAGCTGCAGAGGAACTCTTCATAAGGGTCTGTGACGACAGACCAAGGAGCAATAGTTTGAAACTAGAGCAAGGGAGAGTTAGATTGGACATTAGGAAGAACTTCTTTCCTCTGGGGGTGGTGACCTAAATGTGGCCTTCCAGTATCTGCAGGGGGCTACAGGAAGTCTGGGGAGGGACTGCTCAGGATCTCAGGACTAGGGGGAATGGAATGAAGCTGGAGGTGGGGAGATTCAGGCTGGAGGTGAGGAGGAAGTTCTTCCCCATGAGAGTGGTGAAGCCCTGGAATGGGTTGTCCAGGGAGGTGGTTGAGGCCCCATCTCTGGAGGTGTTTAAGGGCAGCCTGGATGAGGCTCTGGGCAGCCTGATCTAGTGTGGGGTGTCCCTGCCCATGGCAGGGGGGTTGAAACTAGCTGATCCTTGTGGTCCCTTCCAACCCTGACTGATACTATGATACTATGGTGAGACAGAGGAACAGGCTGCCCAGAGAAGCTGAGGGGGGGATGAGGATCCTTGGAAGCGTTTATGACCAGGCTGGATAAGGCTTGGAGCAACCTGGTCTTGTGGGAGCCTATGGCTGGGGGGGGGGGGTGCTGAAACTAGATGATCCTTAAGTTCCCTTCCAACTCAAACCATTCTATGATCTCAGCTGAACCACTGCAATTCCTGACTTCCCCTTGACTATTTATTTCCCCCTCCCTCTGGATGTAGCAGGCCTTGGGGAGGGGGGAAAAAAAAGGTAAAGAAAACCAACCCCAGGCTTTCTTTTTGCCTCCCATATTTTTCCTAGCCAGGGCTCCCTGGCATTGAGAGCAAACAGCTATTGAGGCACCTCATTGTTTGGGTGCTTTTAGTCCTGACACCTCAGGAAATCTGCATTTCTTATTCAGTGAATTAAGTGCTTTTAAATCAAGTTCTAATGGCTGGGTGCCCTTGTACTGAGTATTTGATATCCTCCCCTGCATGCTTTGTTTGCAATTTCCCTGCAGTTTCTTTAGGTGCATTATATATTTCCCTTGAAATAGCATCACACTCTGCTTGGGGCTCCCAGAAAGCCTCCTGCTGTTAACACTTTGCTGCCCAGTCCCAGCCTCCTGGCCCCCACTCCTTCCCTGCTCCACAACTCCACTCCCACCCGGTTCTCTACCTGTGCAAATCACCTCTGCTCATAGAAAGGGTTGGGTTGGAAGAGACCTTTAGGATCATCCAGTTTCAATGCCCCCACCATGGGCTGAGACACCTTCCACAAGAACAGGTTGTTCAAGGCCTCATCCAACCTGGTCTTGAACACTTCCAGGAATGGGACAGCCTTGACCTTCCTTGGCAACCTGCTCCAGTGTCTCACCACCTTCCCTGGAAAGAATTTCTTCCTAAGCTCCAATCTAAATCTCCCTTCCTCAGGCTTCAATCCATTTCCTCTTGTTCCATTGCCACAAGCCCTTCTTATAAATTCCTTCCCAGCTTTCCTCTAGGCCCCCTTCAGGTACTGGAAGATGATAATTTCATGGACAACTGGTCCAACACCTCCCAGTTTGTGGATGCTCAGCCCTTGGGATGTTCACAGACACCAGGCATGCCTGAACTGGAGCTTGAGGAGGGGAGATTCAGACTGGAGGTGAGGCAGAAATTCTTTCCAGTGAGGGTGGGGAGACACTGGAACAGGTTGCCCAGGGAGGTTGTGGATGTCCCCTCCCTGGAGGTGTTCAAAGCCAGGTTGGCTGGGGCCTTGAGCAGCTTGGGCTAGTGGAGAGTGTCCCTGCCAATGGCAGCAGGGTTGGAAGTAGATGATCTTGAAGGTCCCTTCCAGCCCAAACCATTCCCTGAACCTATGAAGTTTGTTGGCTGGAGTCCTGTGGTCACAAGCATGCAAAACCCTAAGGCTTTCCAGGGTGGTTTGCAGCAGCCCTGCAGCAAATCCTGCCCATTCTCCCCTCAGAGGCTGTAACAGCACAGCACAAGAAATGGCCTCTGCATTGCTCAGGTGCTGTTCTTCCTCCTCCTGGCTCTGAAGCCAGCTTGCCCCTCCATCACAGACCATGGCACCATCCTCAAACCCCACCTTGATCCCAGCCCTGACCTACTTGCTGCCCCTCCTCATCCTACTATAGGGTCATAGAATCATAGAATCATAGAATCAGTAAGGTTGGAAAAGACCTCAGAGATCATCCAGTCCAACCTGTCACTCAGCACCTCATGACTAACTAAACCATGGCACCAAGTCCACCCTGTCACCCAACACCATCTAATCAACTAAACCATGGCACCAAGTGCCACATCCAATCCTTTTTTAAACCCCTCCAGTGATGGTGACTCCACCACCTCCCTGGGGAGCACATTCCAATGGCAAATCTCTCTTGCTGGCAAGAACTTCATCATCATCATCATCAAGAACTTTCTTCTCACCTCCAGCCTAAACCTTCCCTGGCACAGCTTGAGACTGTGTCCTCTTGTTCTGGTGCTGGTTGCCTGGGAGAAGAGACTAACCCCCACCTGGCTACAACCTCCCTTCAGGGAGTTGGAGAGAGCAAGAAGGTCTCCCCTGAGCCTCCTCTTCTCCAGGCTAAGCAACCCCAGCTCCCTCAGCCTCTCCTCCCAGGGCTGTGCTCCAGACCCCTCCCCAGCCTTGTTGCCCTTCTCTGGACAACTTCAAGTCTCTCAATGTCCTTCTTAAACTGAGGGGCCCAGAACTGGACCCAGGACTCAAGGTGTGGCCTAACCAGTGCTGAGCACAGGGCAGAATGACTTCCCTGCTCCTGCTGGCCACGCTGCTGGGTCGATGCTTTCCATCCTCCCCCTCCTTCCCTGTCCCCCCCCTCCCCCCTCTTTCCCTGTCCCCTTCTGTGCCTGTTTTCCCATTTATCTCCTTTGCCTGGTGAATATACATAAATATGAGCAACTGTGTCTGTGGGTGACCTTACCTGCCCTAACTAAATTCATGTAGTGTCTGTGAAGATAATTCTAAAGCCATAAGAAGATAATAAAAAAGGAAAGATAAAAAAAAAGAGAGGGGGGGGGGGGAAAAAAGGGGGAAAAAAAAAGGGCAAGCATTGTGGTTTGTATTCTCTTATCTAACCTTCTGCAGGCCCTGGGTGGGAGTGCAGTCCCTGGCTGTTTAAAGGGATGCTGCAGCTGGGGACTGCGTGAGGCAGCTGCAGGGGATGGAGAGGGACCAAGCAACCCTGGGTACCACCAGGGACAAGGTCAGGTCCTTGCCCTCTCTGCAATGCACATGGAATTGGAAAGCATTTGAATAGGTGGTGGAGTCAGCACCTCTGGAGGTGTTCAAGGAACATGTGGCCATGGCAGTCTGGGAGATGGTTTGATGGCCATGGTGGTGTCAGGCTGATGGTTGGGCTCGGTGATCTTCAATCGGTGATTCTGAGGTGACCTTCTGGTTGGGGGTAGGAAACCCCACTGCTAGCAAAAGCCCTCCACAAAACATCTCCCTGGCCTTGCTCCTTCCTCTCCATCCTTGCTCCTTCCCTTCCATCCTTGCTCCTTCCTCTCCATCCTTGCTCCTTCCCTTCCATCCTTGCTCCTTCCTCTCCATCCTTGCTCCTTCCCTTCCATCCTTGCTCCTTCCTCTTCATCCTTGCTCTTTCCTCTCCATCCTTGCTCCTTCCTCTCCATCCTTGCTCCTTCCCTTCCATCCTTGCTCCTTCCTCTCCATCCTTGCTCCTTCCCTTCCATCCTTGCTCCTTCCTCTCCATCCTTGCTCCTTCCCTTCCATCCTTGCTCCTTCCTCTTAATCCTTGTTCCTTCCTCTCCATCCTTGCTCCTTCCCCTCCATCCTCCCCATTTCCAAGTGGACATCCCAACTGAGGAAGCCCAAGGAGGCAGCAAAGAGCTTCACAGATTCAGATTCACAGATTGCATCAGGTTTGAAGAGACCTTCAAAGGCCATCTTCTTCTACCCCCTGCAGTCAACAGGGACTACATCAGTCCAGCTGGATCAGGCTGTCCAAGGTCACATCAAGTCTGATCTGGAATGTCTCCAGGGATGGGGCCTCAACTACATCCCTGGGCAACCTGTTCCAGCATTTCACCACTCTCACTGTGCAGAACTTCCTCCTGTCCAACCTAAATCTCCCCTGCTCCAGTTTCAAACCATTGCCCCTTGCCCTGTCCCCACAGGCCCTTCTAAACCATCCCTCCCCAGCCTCCTTGTAGGTCCCCTTCAGATTCTGAAATGTAGCTCTAAGGTCTCCCCAGAGTCTTCTCTTCTCCAGGCTGCAGGACGCCCATGATGAGCAGCTGACCCCAGGAGCCTGTTGCAAGGAGTGTGCTCAGAAGGAGAAAAACAAATCTCTGGGTGTGATATTCTTCCTTTTTTGTCATCTCACACTCTGGCTGGAGCTGAAGGCAGCCTCCAGAGGAGAGGGCACTGATTGCAGGGACAGAGGAAATTATCACAGGCTCCATTGCCATGGTGTCACCTCTGAACAGACTAGATGGCAGGTGGATGTGAGCACCCAAGCCACAATCACACAGAATTAACCAGGCTGGAAGAGACCTTTGAGATCATCAAGGCCAACCTACCACCCAACACCATCTAATCAACTAAACCATGGCACTAAGTGATGAGGCCAAGCAAAATACAGTGTCCTCCCCAACATGAGGCCTGGAGGAGACAAACCCACACTCTGGGCAGAGAAATCCTGAGATCTCCCCTGGCTCCATCAGGCACTGAAAGCTCTGAAATCACTTTCCCACGGGTTCAAAGCTCTGCTGGCCCTGTGCTGCTGTGTAATTCGGTCCTAGTGCTGCCAGCCCTTCTGTGCACTGCTTGAAGGCACGAGGCTCTGACCAAAACCAGCCTGAGCAAACCCCCAAATAGGATAGGATAGGATAGGATAGGATAGGATAGGATAGGATAGGATAGGATAGGATAGGATAGGATAGGATAGGATGGAATGGAATAGAAATAGAAAGAAATAGAAATAGAAATAGAAAGAAATAGAAATAGAAATAGAAATAGAAATAGAAATAGAAATAGAAATAGAAATAGAAATAGAATAGGATAGGATAGGATAGGATAGGATAGGATAGGATAGGATAGGATAGAATAGAATAGAATAGAATAGAATAGAATAGAATAGAATAGAATAGAATAGAATAGAATAGAATAGAATTAACCAGGTTGAAAGAGACCTTTGAGATCATCCAGTCCAATCTATCACCCAACACCATCTAATCAACTAAACCATGGCACCAAGTGCCTCATCCAGGCTGGTTTTCAACACCTCCAGGGATGGGGACTCCACCACCTCCCTGGGCAGCACATCCCAGTGGCCAATCTCTCTTTCTGTGAAGAACTTCTTCCTAACACCCAGCCTGAACCTCCCCTGAGGAGGGACTGGAGCAAAACTAGAAATGGGTAGATTGAGACTGGATGTCAGGAAGAAGTTGTTCCCCATGAGGGTGGTGAGATCCCTGAGGTCCCTTCCAACCCTAACAATTCTGTGATTCCCTCAGCCTCCTCTTCTCCATAAACAACCTCAGAGAGCCACTCTGGAGAGCCACTCTTCACAGGACTCATATTCAAGCCCCCTCACCAGCCCTCACTGCCCTCCTGCGGACCCTCTCCAGCACCTCCACAGCCTTCTCGTAGCGGGGGGCAGGTCCCCGCTTGCTGAGCGGCTGATGGGAAGGATCCGGGGAAGGCCACCGCCACAGCCCCGGGGAGCGAGAGACGAGGGACACCGCGGAGCCTCCTGCCGCTGTCCGTTCCCCCCCCCGCCTCCTTCCCCAGCCACGGCTCCCCCCCTCCCCCGGTACACGGCGAGGGCTTTCTGCCGCCTTTGTTCGGCGGCTCCGGAGCGGTGTCAGCACAAAGGCGGAGGTGAAAGGGGTTAATTCGGGGGACAGAGGTAGGATGTGAAGATGCAGAGCAGGACAATGGGCTGCCTTCCTCTTTTGTCAGCGCGGCCATTGTGCCGCGTGTGAAAAATGAAATCTGTTTCATTTTCCTCCCAGATGCGGTCGGGAGCCTCTATTTAGAAGCCATCACCAAAAAAAAGAGAGGGGGGGAAAGCAAAGCAATCAAAGTGTTGGGGGAATGGGGGGGGGGACGACACACAACCCGGTGGGGGGAGCAGGCTTGCCAGACACGGGTGCACCCCAGCCCAGAACTGCCTTTATTTAGTCATTTGGCATCTAGCATTTATTTGGATTTAACCCCCTCCCTGCCCCCGGCGTGCAAGTGGCTGAAACAATCCTCAGAGTCACCAGAGAGAAGGGCTGGGAAGCACCAGGGCTGCTCAGGAGCAGGAGCATCCCTCCAGCCCTGCGCTACAGCGGGGCAGAGTGGGATGAGCCCAGCTACCTGCCAGTGAGGCTCTTTGGGCTGATCTCATGGTTAACAGAAACCACAGAATCACAGAATGGCCTGAGCTGGAAGGGACCCTAAGGAGCATAGCATGGCTTGGGTTGGATGGGACCTTAAAGATTATCCTGTTCCAGCCCCCCTGCCATGGGCAGGGACACCTTCCACTAGATCCAGCCTGGTCCAGAGGTGTCCACAACTC
>NW_027144039.1:0-43009 GCF_026170545.1 Melanerpes formicivorus | reverse complement strand
AGAGGTGGGTGCCAGCCCTGCCTGCCCCCCGTGCCAGCTGCAAGGGCCTGCTGCTGAGGGGGGCCTGGGGGCCGTCTGCCGGCAGGTGCCAGGACCAGAGCCTCCATCGCGGTCTCCCTCTTCGACCACTCCAACCCCTACAAGAGGACGCAGGCGCAGCTCTCCGCCGGCAGCGGCCCCGCCGCCTACAGCCCTTCCTCCTCCTCCTCCTCCTCCTTGCTGGGACCCCTCAACCTCCACATGTACCTGGATCAGGCCCTGCTGCCGAGAGGGCTGGGCCCCGGCCGCCCCTTCGACGCCTGCATCGAGGAGGATGAGCTGGAGCACGAGACCAGCAGCCAGCCCTCACTCAGTACGTGTGCCCCTGCACTACACCAGCCTCACAGCAGGCCCTGTCCTGTGCCCATGCCCCCTCCCATGCCAGCTCTGCCTTTGGCTTGCCTGGAGGGAGCTCCTGGGGACGCAGGGGTTGGGCAGGGACCTGCAGCGTGCTCCTGGCGGAGGCTTGGTGCCGCATACTGGCCTGGGAGGCAGCCGCTCCTGGCTCTGCCCTTGCCCTCACCAGCTTGGCCCACTGACCCCTTTGTGGCCTTCCCTGCCCAGTCTGTACCCACCCCCAGCCTCCCCTGGTGCCCTTCCCTGGGCTGGCTCATTGCCTGTGGCTCTGAGAGAGGCCCAGGCCAGGAGCATGGCTGGGGGCTGCTGTGGCCAGCAGCTCTGCAAGCAGATCCATTGGGATCTGGGGGATTGGAGGCGGATCAGAGGGCTGGAGCAGCTCTCCTGGGAGGACAGCCTGAGAGTTGGGACTGTACAGCCAGGAGACCTTCTGGTGGCCTTCCAGGAGCTGCAGGGGGCTGCAGGAAAGCTGGGGAGGGACTTCTGAGGGTGTCATGGAAGGATAGGACTGGGGGGGGAATGGATCAAAGCTAGAGGCGGGAAGGTTTGGATTAGAAGAAGTTGTTGGGCAGGAGGGTGGTGAGAGCCTGGCCCAGGCTGCCCAGGGAGGTGGTGGAAGCCTCCTGCTGATGCCTGGAGGTGTTTGCAGCCAGGCTGGAGGTGGCTGTGAGCAACCTGCTGTGGGGTGAGGTGTCCCTGCCCATGGCAGGGGCTTGGAGCTGCCTGAGCCCTGGGGTCCCTTCCAGCCCTGACAGCTCTCTGACTCAGAGGCTGTGGTGGGCACAGCGTGGGTTGGGTTGGGAGGAGCCCTCTGAAGAGCAGAGCTCTCTTGCTCTCTGCCCCTCAGCCACCGAGAGCTCCGAGTCCTCTCACTGCATGTCAGGCAGCGGCTCCAGCGGCTCCGACAGTGGCTGCGTCTCCAGCGTCCCCCAGGAGAGCTTCTGTGATGACCTGGGCTCTGCCCCCTGCAGCCCCCTGGGCCCCCAGCACCGCTCTGCCGTGGAGGAGAAGCCCAGGTTCCCCAGCAGCCAGTACATCTCTGCAGTAAGTGCTGCTGCTGCTGCTGCTGGCCACAGCTCTCCCTGGGCTCTGCCTGTCCCTGCCCCGCCGGCCGCCGCTCCCAGGGCAGCTGAAGATGCTGCGTCAGGGCTGGGGGTGACGGTGGGGAGGTGACCTCTGCCCTCTCACACAGACTCAGCTCCTCTGGGGCTCCTCTCCTGGGGGACCCCTCCCCCTGGCATGGCCAGGCTCCTTGAGGAGAGGCACTGGAAGGGCCCCGCGGTGCTGGAGGCTGCCGACAGCAGCTTTAATGCACCGAGAGCCTGCAGGGGGCCGGGGGCCTGGGGCCAGCCCCTCCCGGGGCTCTGCTGCCGGTGCTGCTGAGCTCCTTCCCCGGCAGCAGGGCTGGGGCCTCTCTGGGGGGCAGCCATGAGCTCCAGCAGGAGCCTGTTGCTCAGAGGTGTCAGCAATGTCTCCTCTGTGGGTTCCTGGCAGTTCTGAGCTGCTTGCCCCGGGCGGTGTGCTGCTGGCCCTTGTGCTCCACCCCTGCCCTGATGCTGGCTTCTCTCCTCCGCAGCAGGCAGGCCAGGTCACCATAAGCCCCTCGACAGTGGTGTGAGCCCCCCTGCACACCTTGCCCGCCTCAGGAAGCGCAGCTCTTGTAAGTAGCCCCCAGCAGGGGAGGTGCCAGCAGCTCCGGAGTGCTGCTCGGCTCTGTCAGGAGGGCCTCACCCTCTCTGCTGCCCCCGGGGAAGTTTGGCCTCACTCCTTCCTGACCCTGCCTCTGAGGCTCTGATTTCATCTGCCCAGAGGAGGGCAGCTCCCACGGATCCCTTGCCTGCAGCAAGGCACAACGAACAACTGAGCACCAAGCAGTCCCTTCCAGGTGGCAGAGGCTCAGCACCTCCTGTCCTCAGTGTGCAGGCAAGCTGCTGCCCCCTGAGTGCTGCCCTCCTCTCTAACCACTGATCTGTTCCTTGGGGCTGGGGGCCAGAATCCTGCTCTTCCTTTGTCCCCTCTGAAGTGCCTTGGGCAGTCCCTGATGTGCCCCCCCGGGCTGGGCTGCTCCTGCAGCTTCCTCTCCACCTCTGGGGGAGGCTGGCACAGGGCAGGCAGAGGAACCCCCCAGGTTGTGCTCAGTGCCCCAGGGGAGCTGCCAGCTGCTGCTCCTGCTCTGGAGAGTGTCTCAGCTGCAGGGAGGTCACTGCTGAGGGCTGAGCCCTGCTCACCCCTTCCTGCAGCGGTGGTGCCAGCCCTGGGGCAGCTGTCCTGGGCCCCCTCAGACTCCCCTGCTTCTGGCCCAGCTTTTCCCTCTCTGCCCTAGGAGTGAGGAGGAGCAGAGGGCTGTGAGGGGGAGGCAGGCAGGACTGGGGGGTGCTCAGGGTGGCAGCTGTGGCACTCTGGGGGTGTTCTGCACCCCTGCAGGTGCCAGGGTTCAGATGCCCCCAGCCAGCTGTGGTTAGCAGTGGGGGTCCAGAGCTTTTCTGGGGCGGGGGGGGACACAGGCAAGGCTGTTGCAGGGGTCACAGAGGCAGGGGGCTTGGTGGCTTAAGCACACAGCCTGTGGGCCAGACCTGAGGTGCAGCCCTGGGGCAGAGCCAGGCTGCTTCTGCCAGGCTCTTCTCCTTGCCCCACCAAAGCCCAGCTGTGAGCTGCTGCTGGATCCCTGCTGGCCAGGCCAGGGTGGCTGCAGGCTGGGAGCCCAGCTGCTCTGACCCCAGTGCCTGCTGCTGTCTTCCAGGTTTGAGTGCCACTTCACACACCCCCACCTGAAGACCCCAGGCCTCTGACCTGCAGGAGGGGAGGATCTTCAGCAGGAAGATAAATCCTCCTCAGCCCTCACCTGGCAGACAGCCCCAGGCCTGACCTCTGGCTGGGGGCAGCAGGCTGGGCAAGCCCCAGGAGGATTCCTGTAGGGAATAGCTTTGGGTGGTGGCTGGGCCCTTGGGCAGCCCAAAGGCATCAGCTCAGCCTCTGGGGGTGGCAAACAGCCTGGAGGCCTGGCCACACCCAGACCCCACCCAGGCCCAGGCCCTGCATTGTTTGGCCACCTCTGAGCTGTGCAGGTTTGTGTCCTGAGAGTCTTTGTTCCTCTTCTGTCCTGTGAGCTGCTTGGGTTATGCTCTGGGAGGTTGTTGTTTGTTTGGGGTTTGTTTCTTGGGGGGGGGGGGAGAGAGGGGGAAGGGCTTGGAGAGCCCCTGAGGCATGTCAGAGTGCTTCAGGGTTTGTCCTGAGCTGCAGCCCTGAGGTCCAACCTCCTTCCCTGCCTCCTGAAGATGTCTATCAGAGCAATAATTTATTTTCTTGGCTTTAACACTTCTGGGTTAATAAAAGAGGTTTCACTGTTCCCTTCAACCCTTCCTTCAGGTGGTGCCTCCAGTGCCTCAGGGCTGAGCTTAGCCCTGGCTTAGCTCCCTCCCAGCTCTTGGCTCTCTCTCTCTCTCTCCCTGTGCAATTCCTGCACTAACCAACTGCAGCTCCACTCTCAGCCTCTTCCCCTGGAGAGGAAGCCCAGGAGGAGACTTCCCTCCCTCCTGCTGGGAAGGCAGAGGTGGAGCAGGGAGCCTAAAGCAGCCAGCAGAGACCTTGCTAGGAGCTGCCTGCCCCAAGGCCCAGGCTCCAGTTGGGAGCCACTTAGCTGCTGCCTTGTGCCTGTGTCTCCATGGGGTCAGGCTCCAGCTGCAGGAGGTGCAGGGGGCCAAGGCCAAGCCCCAGTGGGGGCCTTGTGACAGCAGCCAGGCTCTTCCCCTCCCAGCTTTTGGGGTGGCAGAGCTGGCTGCTTGCTTCCCCTCTGCAGGTACCTCGCTCCTGCCCTTGGGGCTTGCTTGGGGAGCTGTGGCTGCTGCTGGTACCTGAGCCCAGCACCTTTGGAGCAGCTTGGGGCTGATGCTAAATGCCCTTGGGCTGCAGTGGCACAGGGGAAGGGCAGGATGGAGGTGCCCTGTGCTCCCCAGCTGCCTGCTCTGGAGCAGCAGCAGAGCTCCCAGCCTGGCCATGAGCCTCCAGCCCTCTCCTGGGAGCAATCTGGGGAGCCAGAGCTCCCTGCTGCCAAGCCCCAGCCTGGCTGCTGCTGCCATCAGCCCCCTCCCTGAGCTGGGAGAGCAGAACTGCCCCCTGGGGCTGAGGCAGAAGCTGCAGCAGGAGCAGCTCCAGCTGGCACTTTGCTTGCTCCTGGCAGAGCCTCCCAGCCTGAGCTGCCCTGCACCTGACCACCCCCTGAGAGCTCCTGAGGGACTTTGATACCCTGGGGGTGGCTTTTCCCCACCTGGTTCTTTCTTGGCTCCACTCTGCCCCAGCTCTGTGGGCACCAGGGGCAGGTGGGGGTGGCACTGGTGTAGGGCAGTGTGCTCATGTCAGGGCACCACAGCACCACGGGGTGGGGGGGAGAGAGAGAAATCAGTCATCCAGGCACCAGGAGGAAGACTTCCTGCAGGGCTGCAGTTGCAAAGGCTTCTGCAGTGCTGGAGCACTCCTCAGGGAGCTGCTTACCTGCCCCTGTGGTGTCCTTGTTGGGGCTCCCCCAAGGCTGGATGCATTTGTCTAATAAAGGTTATTTTCTCTACATGAACCTTCTCTGCCTGCTGCTGAGGCCTCCCAGGCTGGGCTGCACTCAGCTGCAGGGGGAGCTGGCTGAAAGAGGGCTCAGGAGGGCTGGGGGCAGTGCTGCAGGGGCCAGGGGAGAGGCCTGGAGCTGGTGGTTCTCTGCAAGGCTCAGGCCTGGGGCCACTCCCCTTCAACATCAGCAATGACCTGGAGCTAGACCTGGAGGGCCCTAGGGTTGTCCAGCCTGGAGAAGGCTGCAGGCAGAGCTCAGAGCAGCCTGCCAGGAGCTGAAGGGCTCCAGGAGAGCTGGGGAGGGACTCTGGGCAAGGGCTGGGAGTGGCAGGAGCAGGGAGAATGGCTTGGAGCTGGGAGAGGGCAGAGGGAGAGTGGAGAGGAGGAAGAAATGGTTGGCAGGGAGGCTGGGGAGAGCCTGGCACAGGCTGCCCAGGGAGGCTGTGGCTGCCCCCTGGCTGGAGGTGCTGAGGACCAGGCTGGATGAGGCCTTGAGCAGCCTGGGCTGGGGGGAGAGGTCCCTGCCCATGGCAGGGGGCTGGGGCTGGCTGAGCTCTGAGCTCCCTTCCAGCCCAACCCATGCTGTGGCTCCTTCAGGAGCTCCTCCCTGCAGCTTGTTCTGTTCTTGCCCCAGCCCTGAGCTCTGTTTTTCAGGGGAACAATTCCTGGGGAGCCCCAAGCCCCAGCCCAGCCCCAGAGATGGTTCCAGACCTCAGGGCCAGGCACACTCAGAACCACTTCAGCATTGGTCACTTTATTGCAAGAGCCTTTTCCCCCAGCCCCTTCCCTCCCTCAGTGCAGCACAGGCAGCAGCAGCAGGCAGCCCCTGCAGGGCAAGAGGCTCCATCCCCTGCTGAGCTGCTGCCTTGGGCTCTTCCTCTCTCTCCCTTCCCCCTATGAGGAGCCAGCCTGGCACGAAGCTCAAGAGCCAGGTGGCTGCCCCCCTAAAGGCAGAGCTGCCCCAGGGGGGGACCACAGCTCAGCCAGGAGTGACCTTATTGCTGTGCCCTTACTGCTGGGACACTGCAGGTAAGCAGGCAGGGAGGTGCCAGCCTCAGCTTGCCCTGCTGGGCAGCAAGGGGGGGAGGCCCAGGCTGCAGCTGATGGTACCAGGTGGGACCAGGGGATGCCCTGGGCAAGGCTGCCACAGCCCTTGGAAACTCACCCTGGCTGCCAGCCCTCAGCAAGGCCTCCACTGCAGTGTCCTCCCTCTGCTCCTGCCTCCAGCAGAGGCTGCTGAGCCAGCTCCCCAGGGCAGAGGACTGCAGCTTGGCAGTGCCAAGAGAGCAGGAGCCTGGTGGTGTCACCTTGAGCAGCTGAGCCAGAGCTGCTGAGTCACCAACCACAGCTGGCCAGGGGCAAGCACCAGGCCTGGTCCTGCCACAGCAGCAGGAAGGCAGCCTGGCACTTGGTTCCCCTCCCCTCTGCTGCTGGCACCTTCTGTGCTCTGCCACTCCCCAGCTGAAGCCAGCTGAAATAAGGTCTAAGGTGAAGGTGAGCAGAGAGCAGAGAGCTTGCCACCAGAGCTGAGCAGCTGGCCCATGGCTGGTGCCAAGGGAGGAGCTCACAGCAGTGTCTGTGCCCACAGTGGGCCTGGGCCAGCAGGAGCAGGGGCTGCAGAAGATGAAGCTTGAGAGGTGAGGAGGAGGAGGAGGACTTGCAGAGTGATGGGGAAGCAGAGGAGTCCTTGAGGGGGCAGGCAGAGCTGCCCTCCCTCAGGCATCATGCAGCTGGCTCTCCTGCAGGAGGATCTTCTCCCCAGGCTTGAAGGCAGGCATGCCCAGGTAGGGGCAGCTGGCACAGCGGAAGGCATCCCCCAGGTAGCACTGCCAAGAGAAGGAAAAGCAGCTCCTGGAGGCAGGGGCACAGCTGGCAGCCCAGGGGCATGGCTGTGCCAGCCTCAGAGAGGGCAATGCTGGTGGTGCCCAGCAGGGATCAGCGGCACAGGCAGCTGGGGAGGGTCCTGCCCCGGGGAGCAGCAACCTCAGGCACTGGCACAGCCCAGGGGCTGCCCTGCTGGGAAGCAGCTCCATGGAGGAGGAGCTGGGAGTGCTGCTGGGCAGCAAGCTCTGCAGGGCACAGCCATGTGCCCCTGGGGCCCAGAGAGCCATCCTGGGGGCATTGAGAACAGCGTGGCCAGCAGGGCTGGGGAGGTTCTGCTGCCCCTCTGCCCTGCCCTGCCCTGCTGAGACCTCCCCTGCAATACTGTGCCCAGGTCTGGGCTCCGGAGACCTGCTGGGGAGAGGCCAAGGGAGGCTGTGAGGATGCTGAAGGGACTGGGACAGCTCTGCCATGGAGAAAGGCTGAGAGCCCTGGGGGGGTTTGGTCTGGGGAGGAGAAGGCTGAGAGGGATCTGAGCAATGCTTACAAATACCTGAGGGGTGGCTGGCAAGAAGGAGGTGCCAGGCCCTTGAGAGTGGTGCCCAGGGACAGGGCAGGGCTCAACAGGGACAAGCTGGCACCCAGGAGGCTCCACCTCAGCAGGAGGAGAAGCTTGTCTGCTGTGAGGCTGCTGGAGCCTGGAGCAGGCTGCCCAGAGAGGTTGTGGAGCCTCCTGCTCTGGAGCCTTCCAACCCCTCCTGGATGTGCTCCTGGGTGCCCTGCCCTGGCAGGGGGCTGGGCTGGAGAGCTCAGGGAGCAGCCACTAGGGAATAGAGCTGGCCAGGCACAGAGCCTGGCCTGCAAAGCACAGAGAGGAAGCAGGAGGAGTACTTACATTTCCACAGGCAGACTTGGGCTGGGAGCTCCTCTTCTCCTGCTCCAGCTCTTCAGCCAGGCCACAGGTGCTGCAGGCAAGCAGAGGAAGTCAGCTGCACCTTGCTGCCTGCAGGCTGGGAGGCATCAGCACTGGGCCCAGCCCTGCCCACAGGCACTGAGCCCTCCCCTCTCACACCACAGCTCACCCCAGGCTCTACACTGAGCTCCTCCACACCATGGCTGGCACAGAAGAGCTGAACCTGAGGCTGGGTGGGAAAGGACTCTGCAGCACCAACTGTGTGCTGCCTGCCAGGAGCTGAAGAGATCCTGCAGGGAGGCTGCAGAGAGACTTTGGCTGAGGGGGGCTGGAGCCAGGCCAGGGGGGAAGGGTTTGGAGCTGAGGCAGAGCAGGGTCAGAGTGGAGCTGAGGCAGAAGTTCTCCAGCAGGAGGGAGCTGAGGCTGTGGCCCAGGCTGCCCAGGGAGGCTGTGGCTGCCTCCTGCCTGGGGGGGTTGCAGGCCAGGCTGGGTGAGGCCTTGGGCAGCCTGGGCTGGGGGGAGGGGTCCCTGGGCATGGCAGGGGGTTGGAGCAGATAAGCTCTGAGGTCCTTCCCAAGCTGAGCCACTCCAGAGCCTGTGGTGTGCCCCCCCCAGCACTGACCAGTTCTTGCAGGCTTTCTTCTTGCCCAGATCCTTGCAGGAGGGAGCTCTGAGGGATGATGGATCTGGCTTCTTCAAATCCTCTGAATCCAGCAGCTCATCAGAGTCCAGAAGATCCTGGAAGAGAGCCCAGGGAGGAGAGCTGCCACCTGCCACTGCCTGCTGTGGCCCAGGACAGGCTGTGGCCAGTGGAAGAAATCTGCAGCCCTTTGCTAAGGGCTGCAAAGCTGCTGGGGGGCTTGGGACAGCTCTGCTGGGAGCCAGGGCTGAGAGCATTGAGGCTCTGAGCCTGGGAAGGAGCAGCCTGAGAGGGATCTCAGCAGTGCTGAGCAACACTCCCAGGGGGGCTGGCAGGAGGCTGGCCCCAGGCTTTCTGCAGTGGTGCCCAGGGACAGCACCAGGGGCAAGGGGCACAGGGCTGCAGGGCAGAAGTTGCACCTCAGCAGGAGGAGGAAGTGCTGGAATGGAAGGGTGGCAGAGGCCTGGGGCAGGCTGCCCAGAGAGCTGCTGGAGCCTCCATCTCTGGCCACAGCCCAAACCTGCTTGGTCCTGCTCCTGGCTCACCTCCTCTGGCTGACCCTGCCCTGGCAGGGGGCTGCACTGCCCCATCCCCAGGGGTCCCTTACAGCCCTGGCACTCTGGGACTCTGTGAAATGCTATCTGTGGCACTGGCACTGAGCTGTGCCCTTCCCTCCAGCTGTCCTCCAGGCCCTCTGGGGCCTCACCACCCCTCTGGGCTCCCAAGACCTCTCATGGCAGAGGAGAGATTTTGCCCTGGGGGATTCCTTTCCACCTTGTACAAGCTGTAAAGCTTCCCTGGGGGCAAGGACTGAAATGGAGCAAGGAAGGGGAAGGAAGCACAGCAAAGCCTCACAAATAACACCAGATACCATCTCTTCATCATTCATCTCACTGGCAGAGATAGTCCACAGCCTGGCAGCAGCTGGGTCCACAGAGGGTTTTCCTGGAGCCAAAACAGAGAGGCAGCAGCTGTCACTCCTGTGCCCTACCTGCTCCCTCCCAAGGAGAGTTCCAGCAGCTTTGGAAAGCCTCATTTCCAGCTTCCACCACAGCACTCCCCAGCCCAGAGCTGTCTCCTGGCCAAGGGATGGGGGAGAAGCTGGGCAGGAGCAGGCAGGGGGAGGCTGCAGCACAGAAGGCAAATCCCAGCCTGGGCTGCAGCCAAAGCAGCATTGCCAGCAGAGCCAGAGAGGGGATTCTGCCTCTGCTCTGCTCAGACCTCCCCTGCAGGGCTGGGGGCAGCTCTGGAGCCCTCAGCACAGGGAGGACCTGGAGCTGCTGGAGAATGCTCAGGGGCTTGGAGCAGCTCTGCTGTGAGGCCAGGCTGAGGGAGCTGGGGCTGTGCAGCCTGGAGAGGAGAAGGCTGCAGGGAGACCTTAGAGCAGCCTGCCAGGACCTGGAGAGGGCTACAGGAGGGATGGAGAGAGACTGCTCCCCAAGGCCTGCAGGGCCAGGCCCAGGGGCAATGGCTTCAGAGCAGATTGGGATTGGATGTGAGGAACAAGCTCTTTGCTCTGAGGGTGGTGGAACACTGGCACAGGCTGCCCAGGGAGGTGGTTGGGATCCATTGCAGGTGAGGCTGGAGAGGGCTCTGGGCAGCCTCATGCAGCTGGGGCTGTCCCTGCTGGGGGCAGGGGCTGGGGCTGGCTGAGCTCTGGAGCTCCCTTCCAACCCAACCCACTCTGTGATGCTGTGATTCTCTGCTGCCCACCCCAGGGGCACTCCTCACCTGAGGGAGCTGCTTTCTTGGCAAAGGGAAGTTGGAGCTGGCTTGAGGACCCCACCTCGAAGTTGGGCTTCCTGCCCTCCAGCTGAAGACTCAGCAGGTCCTTGCCTTGGTAGCCCAGGTGCTCCCGGACTGCCTGCACCTCCTGGGGGCTCAGGGCTTCCTTTTGCAGCTGCAGTGAGAGGCAGCAGCTTAGCCCCAGGCTGAAGGCCTTATTCCAGCCCCCAGCCCTCCACTCAGCACAGGCAATGCTCTGTCTCCCCCTGCCCCCCCCCCCAGCCCCCTGCTGCTGCTGCAGACAGCCCCCAGACTCAGCCCCAGCCAAGGAGGAGAACCAAACCCAGCAAGGCCCCAGGGGGCTCCAGCTGTGCCTGCAGGCCCTGGGGCCACACTCACCTCCTTCACCTCCACCAGCCCAGAGAGAGTCAGAGCTGTGGGCAGCCTGGCTGCTGTCTTTATGCTGCTGTTGTTGGCTGGAAGACACAAAGGCAGGAGGCAGGGGGAGGGAAGAATAAACTGAGAGACCTGGAAGGGTTGGGAGCTTCAGAGGGCAGTGTGGAGAAGCCAAAACTCTTTCTGCTGCCACTTCCAGCCCCAGTTTCAGCACTGCAGGCTGTGCCCCAGAAACACCACCAGCACACTGGCTTCTTGCTTCCCACTTCCACCCTGGACCACCTCCCTGTGCCAGCAAGGGATGAATGCAGGACAGGAAGAGAGGGAAATCAGCCTGGGGGCAGCTCCCTGGGTGGTGTTCCAAGGCAGGGGCTCTGCTTTCCCCTTCAAATCCAGCCCTGACCCTTCTGCCTCCTGAGCTGGCCCAGGGGAGGGCAACCAAGATGGGGAAAGGCCTTAAACACAACCTGTGAGGCACCTGGGGCTGTTCAGTCTAGAGGAGAGAAGGCTGGGAGGAGACCTCCCTGCCCTCTACAGCCCCTTGAGAAGGGATTGGAGTGAGAGGGGGTTGGGGTTGGGCTCTTGTACCCAGTCTCAGGTGGTAGAAGCAGAGGCAGCAGCCTCAGGCTGTGCCAGGGGAGGCTCAGGTTGGAGATGAGGAACAGTTTCATCCCAGGAAGGGTTCTCAGGCCCAGGGTTGGGGGGCGGCTGGGGGGCAGCTGGGAGGGGGCTGTGAGGTGCTTGGGAGGGGGCTGGGGAGGGGTTGGGAGGAGGCTGTGAGGGGCTTGGGAGGGGGGCTGGGAGAGGGGCTGGGGGCAGCTGGGAGAGGGGCTGGGGGCAGCTGGGAGAGGGGCTGGGAGGGGGGCTGGGAGGTGCTTGGGAGGGGGGCTGGGAGAGGGGCTGGGAGAGGGGCTGGGAGGTGCTTGGGAGGGGGCTGGGAGGGGGGCTGGGAGGCAGTGGCCCAGCAGCAGGGGCGGCACCCGGGCGAGCAGCTGGGGCTGGACCATCTCCGATGCCTTTCCCACCCTCCCCAGCTGGAGGCCGCCGTGGCTGGCCCTGCCCTGCGGCCCCGGGCGGCAGGCTGCAGCCTCACCTGGCCCCGTGAGCACAGGCTCCCGCAGCAGGACTCTGCCCCCCGGCCTCAGGACGCGAGCGATCTCGGCCAGCAGCTCGGCGCTGTGCTGCGCGGCGCTGCCCGGCACCAGCCCCGACAGCACCACCTCGAAGCTGGACTCCCCGTGGCGTGCTGCAAGGCAGGCAGAGCAAGAGTCAGCTGTGCACACAGCCTGCCGCAGGCTGCCACCGCCCTCTTCCCCCCTGCTGACAGCAGCAGCACCGGAGGGGGCACAGCAGATGCTGCACCCAACGCTGACCGCAGGGAGCTGGCAGGGCTGGGGGGGAGCTCAGGGCTCAGCCAGCTCCAAGCCCCTGCCCTGGCCAGGGACACCTCACACCACAGCAGGTTGCTCACAGCCACCTCCAGCCTGGCTGCAAACACCTCCAGGGATGGGGCTGGGATGGACTTACAGCCCAGGACCTTCACAGAATGCATCAGGCTGGCAGGGAGCCTCCAAGGGCCTCCTGCCCACCCCCCCTGCAGGCAGCAGGGACAGCTCCAGCTGCAGCAGGCTGCCCAGGGACACAGCCAGGCTGAGCTGGAAGGGCTGCAGGGATGGAGCCTCCACCACCTCCCTGGGCAGCCTGGGCCAGGCTCTCCCCAGCCTCCCTCTGCACAACTTCCTCCTCAGCTCCAACCTAACTCTGCCCTGCTCCAGCTCCAAACCATTGCCCCTGGGCCTAGCCCCACAGCCCCTTCTGAGCAGTCCCTCCCCAGCCTGCCTGCAGCTGCCCTGCAGCTCTGCAGCTGCAGCTCTGAGCTCTGCCTGCAGCCTTCTCTCCTGCAGGCTGCACAGCCCCAACCCTCCCAGCCTGGCCCCAGGGCAGAGGTTCTGCAGCCCCCTGAGCACCTTGGTGGCCTCCTCTGGAGCCCTTCCAGCAGGTCGATGCCACCGAGGTGCCAGCCCTGCAGGACAGGAACCCCCTCAGCCCTCAAACCAAAGATGGAACCCGAGGCTCCTGCTCACACTGGAAGAGCTGGTCAACATTCTCCACGCAGACTTTGTTATCAGCTCCCACCACAGCCTGGATTTTATCCACCAAGGCCTTCAGAGCTTCCCCTGGGGAGGAGCTGTCCCAGAGGATGGCCACGCGCTGGCCGGGCACGATGCCGTACTCGCCCATGGCCACAGCTGCACCCAGCCTGCAGAGGGGGGAAGAGGTCAGGGCAGAGAGAAGGAGAAAGGATGAGAGCCAAGGGCAGCAGGGACTTCGATGGCCTGTGCCCTAACCACAGGGCCCTGCCCTGGGGAGGCCACAGCTGGAAGACTGCCTCCAGCTCTGGGCTCCCCAGCTCCAGAGGGACAGGGATCTGCTGCAGAGAGGCCAAGGGAGGGCTCCAAGGCTGCTGAAGGGACTGCAGCACTGCCTGGGCAGGAGAGGCTGAGAGCCCTGGGGGGTGCAGTGTGCAGAGGAGAAGGCTGAGAGGGATCTGAGCAATGTCTCTCCAGAGCTGAGGGCTGGGGGGCAGGAAGGGAGGCACAGGGCCAGGCTCTGCTCACTGTGCCCTGGGGGAGCACAAGAGGCAAGGGCTGGAAACTGCAGCCCAGGAGCTTCCAGCTCAGCAGGAGGAAGAACTTCTTGGCTGGGAGGCTGCCAGAGGCCTGGAGCAGGCTGCCCAGAGAGGTTGTGGAGTCTCCTGCTCTGGAGCCTTCCCAGCCCTGGCTGGATGTGTTCCTGTGCCCCTGGGCTGGGCTCTCTGCTCCTGCTCTGGCAGGGGGGGCACACTGCTGGCTCAGCTTCAGCCAGCCATCCACCACCCCCCCAGGTCCTTCTCCACTGAGCAGCTCTCAGCCACTCTGCCCCCAGCCTGCAGCACTGCCTGGGGTTGCTGTGGCCCAGGTGCAGCACTCAGCACTTGGCCTTTGCTGGATCTCCTGCAGCTGACCTTGGCTCAGACATCACACACAGCCTGGTGCCCTCTGCAAACTTGCTGAGGCTGCACTCAATGTTAAGGACATTAAGGATATGAAGGACAACTGCCCCCAGCTCTTTGGGCAGCAGCAGAAGTCTCTCTGCAGCCTTCCTGTGGGATCCTGGCAGCAGCTCTGAGGTCCCCCTGGAGCCTTCTCCTCCCCAGGCTGCACAGCCCCAGCTCCCTCAGCTGTGCTCCCAGCAGAGCTGCTCCAGCCCTGGCAGCATCTCTGTGGCCTCCCCTGGCCTCACTCCACAGCTCTGTGGCCTCCTCCTGCTGGGGACAGCAGAGCTGGAGGCAGGGCTGGGGGTGAGGTCTGAGCTGAGCCCAGGGGCAGGATCCCTGCTCCTGACCCCCAGCTCCAGAGTGCCAGGACCAGGCAGGCTCCACAGCCCCAGGGCTTGGCTGGCCAGGGCTCACTGAGGAGCCAAGGAGTCCATCTCCAGCACACCAGCAGCAGCCCCACCACGCCAGGCAGGAGGCTGCATGGCTGGATCCATGCTGGCTGCGGGGGCAGAGGCCTTATCTGCCCTTCACACACTTCTAAGAGGCCTTGAGGAACAACTCTGCCCCAAACAGGGCGAGGAAGGTGCCTGAGACACTGCTGCAGAGCTGATTCAGCTTCAATGGATGAAGAATTACAGGATCAACCAGCTTGGAAAGGACCTCAGAGCTCATCCAGCCCAACCTAGCACCCAGCACCTCCTGACCACTCAGCCATGGCTCCAAGTGCCTCGTCCAAGCCTTTCCTGAGCACCCCCAGGGATGGGGACTCCACCACCCCCCTGGGCAGCACATCCCCAGGGCCAATCTCTCTGCCTGGGGAGAATTTCCTCCTCACCTCCAGCCCAAACCTCCCCTGGCACAGCTTGAGACTGTGTCCTCTTGTTCTGGTTCTGGGTGCCTGGGAGAAGAGCCCAACCCCCACCTGGCTACAACCTCCCTGCAGGGAGTTGCAGAGAGCAAGAAGGTCTCCCCTGAACCTCCTCCTCTCCAGGCTAAGCAACCCCAGCTCCCTCAGCCTCTCCTCACAGGGCTGTGCCCCAGACCCCTCCCCAGCTTTGTTGCCCTTCTGTGGACACCTTCAAGTCTCTCAATGTCCTTCTTGACCTGAGGGGCCCAGGGCTGGACACAGGCCTCAAGGTGCTGAGCAGAGAGCTGCAGCGCACAGCACCAAAGCCTCCAGAGCCTTCCCTGCCTTGTGCTACACAAGGGGCAGCTCCAGCGGCCGGGACGCGGCCCCGGGCTGAGGGCAACAACCGGCCCGGCCCCGCGGCAGCTCGGGAGGCTAAAGACAGCCCCCGGCACCGGCAGGGACCGGCTCGGAGGGACGGGGAAGGAGAAAGGCGGAGGAATGGCACAGCCGCCACGGCGGCCGCCTCGGACCAGGCTCTGAGGAAGGCTTTTTGCCCTCGGCTCCGCTCCCTGCTCCTCACCCCCCGCCCCGCTCCCTGCCCCTCTCCCCCGGCTCCACTCCCTGCCTCTCGCCCCCGGCTCCGCTCCCTGCCCCTCTCCCCCCGCCCCCGGCTCCGCTCCCTGCCCCCCGCCCCCCGGCTCCGCTCCCTGCCCCTCTCCCCCCGCCCCCGGCTCCGCTCCCTGCCCCCCGCCCCCCGGCTCCGCTCCCTGCCCCTCGCCCCCGGCTCCGCTCCCTGCCCCCCGCCCCCCGGCTCCGCTCCCTGCCCCCCGCCCCCCGGCTCCGCTCCCTGCCCCTCTCCCCCCGCCCCCGGCTCCGCTCCCTGCCCCCCGCCCCCCGGCTCCGCTCCCTGCCCCTCTCCCCCCGCCCCCGGCTCCGCTCCCTGCCCCCCGCCCCCCGGCTCCGCTCCCTGCCCCCCGCCCCCCGGCTCCGCTCCCTGCCCCTCTCCCCCCGCCCCCGGCTCCGCTCCCTGCCCCCCGCCCCCCGGCTCCGCTCCCTGCCCCCCGCCCCCCGGCTCCGCTCCCTGCCCCCCGCCCCCCGGCTCCGCTCCCTGCCCCTCTCCCCCCGCCCCCGGCTCCGCTCCCTGCCCCTCTCCCCCCGCCCCCGGCTCCGCTCCCTGCCCCTCGCCCCCCGCCCCCGGCTCCGCTCCCTGCCCCTCGCCCCCGGCTCCGCTCCCTGCCCCTCTCCCCCCGCCCCCGGCTCCGCTCCCTGCCCCTCGCCCCCCGGCCCCGCTCTCGGCTCCCCCCCCGGCCCCGCTCTCGGCTCACCCCCGGCCCCGCTCTCCGCTCCCCCCCGGCCCCGCTCTCCGCTCACCCCCGGCCCCGCTCTCGGCTCCCCCCCCGGCCCCGCTCTCGGCTCACCCCCGGCCCCGCTCTCCGCTCCCCCCCGGCCCCGCTCTCCGCTCACCCCCGGCCCCGCTCTCCGCTCACCCCCGGCCCCGCTCTCCGCACACCCCCGGCCCCGCTCTCCGCTCACCCCCGGCCCCGCTCTCCGCTCACCCCCGGCCCCGCTCTCCGCTCACCCCCGGCCCCGCTCTCCGCTCACCCCCGGCCCCGCTCTCCGCTCACCCCCGGCCCCGCTCTCCGCTCGCGCTCGTCCCCTCTCCCGGCTGCACTCTCTCCGCGTCCCGGCCTGACGCCGTCACCGCCGCGTGCCGTCACCGCCGCGTGCCGCCCCCGCAGACGTCATCGCCCTCTGCCCGCTTCCAAGATGGCGGCGGCGGGCAGCCTGCGGCGGGCGGGCTGGGGGCTGTGGCGAGGCCGCGCGGGTGAGGGGCCCGGGGGTGTGTGTGTCGGGGGGGGAGAGGTGAACGCTTGGCTGGGCTGGGCCGGGCCGGGCCGGGAGTGCGCTCGTGCTCGTGCCCGTGGCCCTGCCGGCAGCGCGGCGGGCGGGGCCGGGCGGGGCGGGGGAAGGTGAGGTGAAGGGCAGGGGCAGGGCGCCGCCAGGGGGCGCTGTGGGGGGCGCGGGGCCGGCTCCAGGCCCTGGCTGCCAGCACTGCGGGGCGGGGCCTGCCCTGCCCTGCCCTGCCCTGCCCTGCCCTGCCCTGCCCTGTCCTGCCAGGGTCTCTGTCCAGAGCGCGCTGCAGGGGCAATGGGAGGAGACCCCCAACAGCGGGCTGGGGGCCTGCCCACCCCTGGCGCCCCCTTGGCCCTGGAACTGCCCCGGGAGGCGGGGGGGGGGAACCAGAGCGGGGGGAGGGGTTTGAGGGGAGGGGGTTTGAGGGGAGGGGTTTGAGGGGGAGGGGGTCGAGGGGGAGGGGGTTGAGGGGAGGGGGAGGGGGGTTTGAGGGGGAGGGGTTTGAGGGGGAGGGGGTTGAGGGGAGGGGGTTGAGGGGAGGGGGTTGAGGGGAGGGGGAGGGGGTTTGAGGGGGAGGGGTTTGAGGGGAGGGGGTTGAGGGGAGGGGGTTGAGGGGGAGGGGGTTGAGGGGGATTGGGGTTGAGGGGAGGGGATTTGAGGGGAGGGGGTTTGAGGGGTAGGGGGTTGAGGGGGAGGGGGTTGAGGGGGAGGGGGTTAGGGGGAGGGGGTTTGAGGGGGATTGGGGTTGAGGGGGAAGGGGTTTGAGGGGGAGGGGGTTTGAGGGGAGGGGTTTGAGGGGGAGGGGTTTGAGGGGGAGGGGTTTGAGGGGGAGGGGTTGAGGGGGAGGGGGTTAGGGGGAGGGGGTTTGAGGGGGATTGGGGTTGAGGGGGAGGGGTTTGAGGGGAGGGGGTTTGAGGGGGAGGGGTTTGAGGGGGAGGGGGTTGAGGGGGAGGGGGTTGAGGGGGAGGGGGTTTGAGGGGAGGGGGTTGAGGGGAGGGGTTGAGGGGGAGGGGGTTGAGGGGGAGGGGGTTTGAGGGGAGGGGGTTGAGGGGGAGGGGGTTGAGGGGGAGGGGGTTAGGGGGAGGGGGTTTGAGGGGGATTGGGGTTGAGGGGGAGGGGTTTGAGGGGGAGGGGGTTAGGGGGAGGGGGTTTGAGGGGAGGGGGTTGAGGGGAGGGGGTTGAGGGAGGGGGTTGAGGGGGAGGGGGTTGAGGGGGAAGGGGTTTGAGGGAGGGGTTTGAGGGGGAGGGGGTTGAGGGGGAGGGGGTTGAGGGGGAGGGGGTTGAGGGGGAGGGGGTTAGGGGGAGGGGGTTTGAGGGGAGGGGGTTGAGGGGAGGGGGTTGAGGGGGAGGGGGTTGAGGGGGAGGGGGTTGAAGGGGATTGGGGTTTGAGGGGGAGGGGGTTGAGAGGGATTGGGATTGAGGGGAGGGGGTTTGAGGGGGAGGGGGTTTGAGGGGAGGGGGTTTGAGGGGGAGGGGGTTTGAGGGGAGGGGGTTTGAGGGGGAGGGGATTGAGGGGGAGGGGGTTTGAGGGGGAGGGGGTTTGAGGGGGAAGGGGTTGAGGGGGAGGGGGTTGAGGGGAGGGGTTTGAGGGAGGGGGTTGAGGGGAGGGGGTTTGAGGGGGAGGGGGTTTGAGGGGAGGGAGTTGAGGGGAGGGGGGTTTGAGGGGAGGGGGTTGAGGGGAGGGGGTTGAGGGGAGGGGGTTTGAGGGGGAGGGGGTTTGAGGGGGAGGGGGTTTGAGGGGAGGGGGTTGAGGGGAGGGGGTTTGAGGGGGAGGGGGTTTGAGGGGAGGGGGTTGAGGGGGATTGGGGTTGAGGGGGAGGGGGTTGAGGGGGAGGGGGTTTGAGGGGAGGGGTTTGAGGGGAGGGGGTTTGAGGGGGATTGGGGTTTGGGGGGGATTGGGGTTTGGGGGAGGGGGTTTGAGGGGAGGGGGTTTGAGGGGGAGGGGGTTGAGGGGAGGGGGTTGAGGGGAGGGGGTTGAGGGGAGGGGGTTTGAGGGGGAGGGGGTTTGAGGGGAGGGGGTTGAGGGGAGGGGTTTGAGGGGAGGGGGTTGAGGGGAGGGGGTTTGAGGGGGAGGGGTTTGAGGGGAGGGGGTTGAGGGGGATTGGGTTGAGGGGGAGGGGGTTGAGGGGGAGGGGGTTTGAGGGGAGGGGTTTGAGGGGAGGGGGTTTGAGGGGGATTGGGGTTTGGGGGGGATTGGGGTTTGGGGGGAGGGGGTTTGAGGGGAGGGGGTTTGAGGGGGAGGGGGTTTGAGGGGAGGGGGTTGAGGGGAGGGGGTTTGAGGGGGAGGGGGTTTGAGGGGGAAGGGGTTTGAGGGGAGGGGGTTTGAGGGGGTGCCTTGCTGGTGAGAGTGTTTCAGTGTGGGCCCTGCCAGCCAAGCCTCAGTGCAGTCCAATGAGAAGCTCTTAGAGAGCAGCTGTGGGCAGGTGCTGGGCTGCCCTTGGGACCCCCAGGGCTGCTAGCACTGCCCCCTCCCCATGAGAGCTGTGGGCTGCCCTTGGGACCCCCAGGGCTGCTAGCACTGCCCCCTCCCCATGAGAGCTGTGGGCTGCCCTTGGGACCCC
The DNA here is from genome assembly GCF_026170545.1 of Melanerpes formicivorus. Taxonomy (NCBI): domain Eukaryota; kingdom Metazoa; phylum Chordata; class Aves; order Piciformes; family Picidae; genus Melanerpes; species Melanerpes formicivorus. The sequence continues at coordinate 24,262 of NW_027144039.1, read as the reverse complement.
CAGGGCTGCTAGCACTGCCCCCTCCCCATGAGAGCTGTGGGCTGCCCTTGGGACCCCCAGGGCTGCTAGCACTGCCCCCTGCCCATGAGAGCTGTGGGCTGCCCTTGGCACCCCCAGGGCTGCTAGCACTGCCCCCTCCCCATGAGAGCTGTGGGCTGCCCTTGGCACCCCCAGGGCTGCTAGCACTGCCCCCTCCCCATGAGAGCTGTGGGCTGCCCTTGGGACCCCCAGGGCTGCTAGCACTGCCCCCTCCCCATGAGAGCTGTGGGCTGCCCTTGGGACCCCCAGGGCTGCTAGCACTGCCCCCTCCCCATCAGAGCTGCGGGCTGCCCTTGGGACCCCCAGGGCTGCTAGCACTGCTCCCTCCCCAGGGTGCTGCTCACCTCTTGCCCCAGGCTCAGGGCTCAGCACCTTCCCTCCAGCTGCCCCAGGAGGGAGGGGGTTGTGCTCCGGGGGGGGCACTGCCTGCTTTGCTTCCAGTCCCAGACTGGGAAACTCCTTTCTGCTTGTGCCAGCTGCGGGCTGCTGCCCCTGGCAGGATCTTCCCTCTGCAGCACACCTGAGCCCAGCTTGAGGGGTGCTGCTGGGGAGTGCACACCAGGCTGGCTCTGGCACCCTCTTGCCCTTTTCAGCTGTGCTGCCTGCAGCTCCCTCCCTCCTTTGCCTTTCCTTGCTGTGCTTCCCCCTCTGGGAGGGGATGGCTGACTCCCTTGGTTTCCCTTTGCAGTGGTGAGGTGGCAGCCCTGCCCCCCGAGGCGTGCTCTGCAGGCCTCAGCTGTGCTGAGGAGCAGCTCTGATGGGCAGAAGAAGGAACCCTTTGCCTCCTCCTCTCAGTTTGAGTTGCACCCAAACGATTACCAGCCCGCAGGGGAGCCTCAGGGCCCTCCCCCCAGGTAACTCAGTGCTGGCAGCCTGAGAGGCTTTGGCCTCCTGGGGCTCCCACCTGAAACCTGGGGACAATGAACTCCAGAGTGAGTGGAGCCCCAGGCTGCAGGGGCTGGAGAGCAGCTGGCTGGGGGGCTGAGAACTCCACTGCCCACCCTGGAGGCAGGAGGGGATTTGCATCCAGGAGGGAGCCTCTGGGAGCTGCAAGGCACAGCCCTCACTGCTGGCTTCTGTGGCAGTCCACAGGACACAGGGACAACAGATGTCCACAAGGCCAGGGCTGTGGAGCACCCCTGGGAGATCCTTACAGCTGGGGGCCTGGGGGGGTTGTTAGTCAAAAGAAAGGGAACCTGGGGCTGCTTGGTGTCCAGGCTTGAGTCCTCTCTTATTTTGTTTCTCTTCTCCTTTCATGGCAAAGGTTCCTTAAGAATCCTTTCTCTTGAAAGGGAAGGAGGAGGAGGAGGAGGAGGAGGAGGAGAGGGGGGAGGGGGAGGAGAGGGAGGAAGAGGGGGGGGGAAGAGGGAGAGGGAGGAGGGAGAGGAGGAGAGGAGGAGGGAGAGGAGAGAGAGGAGGGAGAGGAGGAGAGGGAGGAGGAGGAGGAGAGGGAGGAGGGAGAGGAGGAGAGGGAAGGGGGAGAGGAGAGGGAGGGGGAGAAGGAGAGGGAGGAGGGAGAGGAGGAGAGGGAGGGGGGAGAGGAGAGGGAGGGGGAGAAGGAGAGGGGGGAGGGGGAGGAGGGGGAGAGGGAGGGGGAGGAGGAGGAGAGGGAGGGGGAGGAGGGGGAGAGGGAGGGGGAGGAGGGGGAGAGGGAGGGGGAGGAGGAGAGGGAAGGGGAGGAGGAGAGGGGGGAGGAGGAGGAGGAGAGGGAGGGGGAGAAGAAGAGGGAGGAGGGGGAGGAGGAGGAGGAGAAGCTTGTCCTGAGCAGCTCGGCAGGTGTGGCAGCGAGTGAGTGGCAGAGGCTGGGCTGTGGGGGGCTGCTGGGGCCCTGTCCTGCCTGTCCCAATCCCTTCTCCTAGCTCCAGCGGCCAGGGGGAGCAGGAGTCTGAGGACTACGAGAGCGAGGAGCAGCTGCAGCAGCGAATCCTCTCGGCGGCGCTGCCCTTCGTGCCTCAGCTGGGCTGGACTGCAGAGGCCATCGCAGAGGGGGCCAAGGTATGTGGGGAGGGGGGCAAGAAGCCTCCTGCAGGCTGGGGGGAGCTGACAAAGGCAGCCAGGCCTGCATGCTGCCCCACACACACTTGGGTGGTGTGCGCCAGGCACATAGTGCTGGGGCAGGAAGGTGCCCAGGGGGCCCCTGCAGAGCCCAGCTGAGACTGAGCTGAGCCTGGAGTGCTGCCAGAGCCCAGCTGAGGCTGAGCTGAGCCTGGAGTGCTGCCAGAGCCCAGCTGAGGCTGAGCTGAGCCTGGAGTGCTGCCAGAGCCCAGCTGAGGCTGAGCTGAGCCTGGAGTGCTGGCAGAGCCCAGCTGAGGCTGAGCTGAGCCTGGAGTGCTGGCAGAGCCCAGCTGAGGCTGGGCTGAGCCTGGAGTGCTGCCAGAGCCCAGCTGAGGCTGAGCTGAGCCTGGAGTGCTGCCAGAGCCCAGCTGAGGCTGAGCTGAGCCTGGAGTGGTGCCAGAGCCCAGCTGAGGCTGAGCTGAGCCTGGAGTGCTGCCAGAGCCCAGCTGAGGCTGAGCTGAGCCTGGAGTGCTGCCAGAGCCCAGCTGAGGCTGAGCTGAGCCTGGAGTGCTGCCAGAGCCCAGCTGAGACTGAGCTGAGCCTGGAGTGCTGGCAGAGCCCAGCTGAGGCTGAGCTGAGCCTGGAGTGCTGGCAGAGCCCAGCTGAGGCTGGGCTGAGCCTGGAGTGCTGCCAGAGCCCAGCTGAGGCTGGGCTGAGCCTGGAGTGCTGCCAGAGCCCAGCTGAGGCTGAGCTGAGCCTGGAGTGCTGCCAGAGCCCAGCTGAGGCTGAGCTGAGCCTGGAGTGCTGCCAGAGCCCAGCTGAGGCTGGGCTGAGCCTGGAGTGCTGCCAGAGCCCAGCTGAGGCTGAGCTGAGCCTGGAGTGCTGCCAGAGCCCAGCTGAGGCTGAGCTGAGCCTGGAGTGCTGGCAGAGCCCAGCTGAGGCTGGGCTGAGCCTGGAGTGCTGCCAGAGCCCAGCTGAGGCTGGGCTGAGCCTGGAGTGCTGCCAGAGCCCAGCTGAGGCTGGGCTGAGCCTGGAGTGCTGCCAGAGCCCAGCTGAGGCTGAGCTGAGCCTGGAGTGCTGCCAGAGCCCAGCTGAGGCTGGGCTGAGCCTGGAGTGCTGCCAGAGCCCAGCTGAGACTGAGCTGAGCCTGGAGTGCTGCCAGAGCCCAGCTGAGGCTGGGCTGAGCCTGGAGTGCTGCCAGAGCCCAGCTGAGGCTGAGCTGAGCCTGGAGTGCTGCCAGAGCCCAGCTGAGGCTGAGCTGAGCCTGGAGTGCTGGCAGAGCCCAGCTGAGGCTGGGCTGAGCCTGGAGTGCTGCCAGAGCCCAGCTGAGGCTGGGCTGAGCCTGGAGTGCTGCCAGAGCCCAGCTGAGGCTGAGCTGAGCTGAGCCTGGAGTGCTGCCAGAGCCCAGCTGAGGCTGGGCTGAGCCTGGAGTGCTGCCAGAGCCCAGCTGAGGCTGAGCTGAGCCTGGAGTGCTGCCAGAGCCCAGCTGAGGCAGGCTGGGCTGAGCCTGGAGTGCTGGCAGAGCCCAGCTGAGGCTGAGCTGAGCTGAGCCTGGAGTGCTGCCAGAGCCCAGCTGAGGCTGAGCTGAGCCTGGAGTGCTGGCAGAGCCCAGCTGAGGCTGAGCTGAGCCTGGAGTGCTGCCAGAACCCAGCTGAGGCTGAGCTGAGCTGAGCCTGGAGTGCTGGCAGAGCCCAGCTGAGGCTGAGCTGAGCCTGGAGTGCTGCCAGAGCCCAGCTGAGGCTGAGCTGAGCCTGGAGTGCTGCCAGAGCCCAGCTGAGGCTGAGCTGAGCCTGGAGTGCTGCCAGAGCCCAGCTGAGGCTGAGCTGAGCTGAGCCTGGAGTGCTGCCAGAGCCCAGCTGAGGCTGGGCTGAGCCTGGAGTGCTGCCAGAGCCCAGCTGAGGCTGGGCTGAGCCTGGAGTGCTGCCAGAGCCCAGCTGAGGCTGAGCTGAGCCTGGAGTGCTGGCAGAGCCCAGCTGAGGCTGAGCTGAGCTGAGCCTGGAGTGCTGCCAGAGCCCAGCTGAGGCTGAGCTGAGCCTGGAGTGCTGCCAGAGCCCAGCTGAGGCTGAGCTGAGCCTGGAGTGCTGGCAGAGCCCAGCTGAGGCTGAGCTGAGCTGAGCCTGGAGTGCTGCCAGAGCCCAGCTGAGGCTGAGCTGAGCCTGGAGTGCTGCCAGAGCCCAGCTGAGGCTGGGCTGAGCCTGGAGTGCTGCCAGAGCCCAGCTGAGGCTGAGCTGAGCCTGGAGTGCTGCCAGTGCCCTGCTGAGGCTGAGCTGAGCCTGGAGTGCTGCCAGAGCCCAGCTGAGGCTGAGCTGAGCCTGGAGTGCTGCCAGAGCCCAGCTGAGGCTGAGCTGAGCCTGGAGTGCTGCCAGAGCCCAGCTGAGGCTGAGCTGAGCCTGGAGTGCTGCCAGAGCCCAGCTGAGGCTGGGCTGAGCCTGGAGTGCTGCCAGTGCCCTGCTGAGGCTGAGCTGAGCCTGGAGTGCTGCCAGAGCCCAGCTGAGGCTGAGCTGAGCCTGGAGTGCTGCCAGAGCCCAGCTGAGGCTGAGCTGAGCCTGGAGTGCTGCCAGAGCCCAGCTGAGGCTGGGCTGAGCCTGGAGTGCTGCCAGAGCCCAGCTGAGGCTGAGCTGAGCCTGGAGTGCTGCCAGAGCCCAGCTGAGGCTGAGCTGAGCCTGGAGTGCTGCCAGTGCCCTGCTGAGGCTGAGCTGAGCCTGGAGTGCTGCCAGAGCCCAGCTGAGGCTGAGCTGAGCCTGGAGTGCTGGCAGAGCCCAGCTGAGGCTGAGCTGAGCCTGGAGTGCTGCCAGAGCCCAGCTGAGGCTGGGCTGAGCCTGGAGTGCTGGCAGAGCCCAGCTGAGGCTGAGCTGAGCCTGGAGTGCTGCCAGAGCCCAGCTGAGGCTGAGCTGAGCCTGGAGTGCTGCCAGAGCCCAGCTGAGGCTGAGCTGAGCCTGGAGTGCTGGCAGAGCCCAGCTGAGGCTGAGCTGAGCCTGGAGTGCTGCCAGAGCCCAGCTGAGGCTGAGCTGAGCCTGGAGTGCTGCCAGAGCCCAGCTGAGGCTGAGCTGAGCTGAGCCTGGAGTGCTGCCAGAGCCCAGCTGAGGCTGAGCTGAGCCTGGAGTGCTGCCAGAGCCCAGCTGAGGCTGGGCTGAGCCTGGAGTGCTGCCAGAGCCCAGCTGAGGCTGAGCTGAGCCTGGAGTGCTGCCAGAGCCCAGCTGAGGCTGAGCTGAGCCTGGAGTGCTGGCAGAGCCCAGCTGAGGCTGAGCTGAGCCTGGAGTGCTGCCAGAGCCCAGCTGAGGCTGAGCTGAGCCTGGAGTGCTGCCAGAGCCCAGCTGAGGCTGAGCTGAGCTGAGCCTGGAGTGCTGCCAGAGCCCAGCTGAGGCTGAGCTGAGCCTGGAGTGCTGCCAGAGCCCAGCTGAGGCTGGGCTGAGCCTGGAGTGCTGCCAGAGCCCAGCTGAGGCTGAGCTGAGCCTGGAGTGCTGCCAGAGCCCAGCTGAGGCTGAGCTGAGCTGAGCCTGGAGTGCTGCCAGAGCCCAGCTGAGGCTGGGCTGAGCCTGGAGTGCTGCCAGAGCCCAGCTGAGGCAGAGCTGAGCCTGGAGTGCTGGCAGAGCACAGCTGAGGCTGAGCTGAGCCTGGAGTGCTGGCAGAGCCCAGCTGAGGCTGAGCTGAGCCTGGAGTGCTGCCAGAGCCCAGCTGAGGCAGAGCTGAGCCTGGAGTGCTGCCAGAGCCCAGCTGAGGCTGAGCTGAGCCTGGAGTGCTGCCAGAGCCCAGCTGAGGCTGAGCTGAGCCTGGAGTGCTGGCAGAGCACAGCTGAGGCTGAGCTGAGCTGAGCCTGGAGTGCTGCCAGAGCCCAGCTGAGGCTGAGCTGAGCCTGGAGTGCTGCCAGAGCCCAGCTGAGGCTGGGCTGAGCCTGGAGTGCTGCCAGAGCCCAGCTGAGGCTGAGCTGAGCCTGGAGTGCTGGCAGAGCCCAGCTGAGGCTGAGCTGAGCCTGGAGTGCTGCCAGAGCCCAGCTGAGGCTGAGCTGAGCCTGGAGTGCTGCCAGAGCCCAGCTGAGGCTGAGCTGAGCCTGGAGTGCTGGCAGAGCACAGCTGAGGCTGAGCTGAGCCTGGAGTGCTGCCAGAGCCCAGCTGAGGCTGAGCTGAGCCTGGAGTGCTGCCAGAGCCCAGCTGAGGCTGAGCTGAGCCTGGAGTGCTGGCAGAGCCCAGCTGAGGCTGAGCTGAGCCTGGAGTGCTGCCAGAGCCCAGCTGAGGCTGAGCTGAGCCTGGAGTGCTGCCAGAGCCCAGCTGAGGCTGAGCTGAGCCTGGAGTGCTGGCAGAGCACAGCTGAGGCAGGCTGAGCTGAGCCTGGAGCCCTGGGTGAGTGCAGTGCTGCTCTGCTTAACTTCTGACAGCTTTTGGATGCTGTTGGCTCCTAGGCTGGGCCTGGGAGGTGTTTCCCAGCCTGGTGAGGTTGTGCCTGCAGGGCAGGGCTGCTCCCCAGCTGGGCCCTGCTCAGCAGAGTGCTTCTGCCCCCTGCAGAGCCTGGGCCTCTCGGGAGCTGCCGCAGGGATGTTCCACAGCGACGGCAGCGACCTGGTGCTGCACTTCGTGTCGCAGTGCAACAGCAGGCTGGCTGAGCTGCTGAGGCAGCAGCAGAAGCAGGTGCAGCTGGGTGAAGCAGAGTGAGTACTGGCCAGGAGGGGACATCCTCGGGGGTTGCATGGACAGGAGGCCCCTGGGGACACAGACACTTGAAGTAGGAGGTGTCCTTTCCCCAAGTGAAATGACCTGGCCAGCCACAGAGCTGGGCCAGCAGCCTGGAGGGGAGAGCTGGGGCAGGCAAGAGATGGAGCTGGGAGTTCCACTGGAGTTGAACTTGGGTGTGCTTCACCTCATGCAGTCAGAGAAGGGCAGGGCTTGGAAGGCAGCTCTGGAGATCACCCTGAGCCCTGCTGCCAGAGCAGGGCCACCCAGGGCAGGCCACCAGGGAACACATCCAGGGGGCCCTTGAAGGCCTCTGCAGAAGGAGGCTCCACAGCCTCCCTGGGCAGCCTGCCCCAGGGCTCTGCCAGGTTAGGAGTGAAAAGCTTCCTCTCCTCTTGAGGTGGAGCTTGCAGTGTTCCACACTGAGCCCTTTGCCCCTTCACCAACTCCTGGCTGCTGTAGCTCCCTCCCTGTGGGGTGTTAATTCCCCCCCTGTGGGGTGTGAGTGTTCCCCCTGTGGGGTGTGAGTGTTCCTCTGTGGAGTGTGAGTGTCCCCTCTCCCTGTGGGGTGTGAGTGTTCCCCCTGTGGGGTGTGAGTGTTCCCTCCCCCTGTGGGGTGTGAGTGTTCCCTTCCCCTGTGGGGTGTTAATTCCCCCCCTGTGGGGGTGTTAGCTCCCCCCCTGTGTGCAGCTCTCTCTCTCTCTCTGTGTGCCTGCCCCAGGAGGAAGCCTACAGCTCAGTTCCTGAGGGATGCTGTGGAAGCCAGGCTGAGGATGCTGATCCCCTACATTGAGCAGTGGCCCCAGGTACCATGGGATGTCAGGGCTGGCTCCTCCTCTCTGCTTGTGTCTGCTTAACACACTGGGGAGACTCTGCCTGGGGCTGCCCCCTGCCTGCAGGTGCTCAGGACCAGGCTGGATGAGGCCCTGAGCAGCCTGGGCTGGGGGCAGGGGTCCCTGCCTGTGGAGCTGGGATGAGCTTTGAGCTCCCTTCCAGCCCAGCCCCTTCTGTGCTCTGCAGCAGAGCAGCTCAAGGCTGTGACTGAGCCCCCCCCTGGCTTCAGCTGGTTTGCAGCCTCCCCTTGGAAGGAGGCAGTGGGAGGTGCTCTCAGGACAGCTCTTTCTTGCAGTTCTGGGAAGGCAGAGCCCCCCAGGCTTCCCCCCCACCAAGCTGGGGTCCCCAGGGCACAGGCTGTGCCTCTGGAGTCTCCTTGCAGTGTCCCAGCAGCACAGGGAATGCCAGGCTGGAAGGGACCCCCCCAGCTGATCAGGGGGCTGGAACAGCTCCCCTGTGGGGCCAGGCTGGGAGAGCTGGGGCTCTGCAGCCTGGGGAAGGGAAGGAAACTGACAGCAGGCTGCCAGGACCTGAAAGGGCTCCAGGAGAGCTGGGGAGGGACTCTGGGCAAGGGCTGGGATGAGGGAGAATGGCTTGGAGCTGGCAGAGGGCAGGTTGAGACTGGGGAGGAGGAGGAAATTCTTCAGAGTGAGGCTGGGGAGAGCCTGGCAGAGGCTGCCCAGGGAGGCTGTGGCTGCCCCCTGCCTGGAGGTGTTCCAGGCCAGGCTGGATGAGGCCTTGGGCAGCCTGGGCTGGGGGGAGGGGTGCCTGGGGTTGGCACTGGATGGTCTCTGAGGTCCCTTCCTACCCAAAGCACTCTGTGCATCTCTGATCATCTGCTCCAGCCTGCAGGCAGGCTCCTGGCAGCCTTGTTCTGCCTCCTCTGGGACCCTGGTATGGCAAACCCTCAGCAGCCTGAGCCTGGCTCTGTGGTCTCAGAAGGCTCAGGGCTTCCAAGTGCAGATCCCAGTCTCCAGCCACCTGTCCCAGGGTGGGAAGGGAACTGAGTTGTGGCCTCAGGAGCAGGCAGAGTTCCAAACCTTTGGGCTGCAAGGGTGGTGGCTGCAAAGTCAGCCCCAGCTGAAGCCAGGGCTCCTCACAGAGAGGAGAGCAGTGCTGAGTGTGCTTTGTCTGGGGAGGGTGCTCTGTGCCTCTCCTGGCACTGTGTTGCTGTGTCCCCAGGCTGCAGGGTGCCCCAGCAGGCCTGGCTGGGTGGCTGCTCTGCCCCTGCTAGCTGCTTGGAGTTGAAGGAGAGAGCTGAGAGCTTTGGCTCCCTGCCTGCAGGGCCACAGCAGCAGTGGGAGGCAGCTCAGCCTGTGCTGTGCTTAGGAGCCTGGAGAGGCAGCTCAGAGGGGCACAGCACAGAGGGGTGGGAGCTGAGTGGGATGCTGTGGGCTCCACCTCCACAGCAGGAGAAACCTCTCTGCTGGGAGGGAGCCCTGGAGCAGGCTGCCCAGAGAGGTTAGGGAGTCTCCTTCCTTGGAGGCTTTCAGAGCTCAGGGGCCTGAGCTCAGCTGCCTCACTGAAACCATGAGCCACAAAGGCTGCAGCCTGGGCTTGAGCCTGCAAGGGGCACTGGCAGCACAGACAGCAAAGCACAGCCTGGGGGCAGCCAGAGCAGCCTGGCCAGCAGTGCCCCTCTGCTCTGCTGAGGCCCCACCTTCACTGCTGCATCCAGCACACAGGGGCATGGAGCTGCTGGGGCAGGGCCAGAGGAGGCCCCAGAGATGCTCAGAGGCTGCAGAGCCTCTGCCCTGGGGCCAGGCTGGGAGAGCTGGGGCTGTGCAGCCTGCAGGAGAGAAGGCTGCAGGCAGAGCTCAGAGCTGCAGCTGCAGAGCTGCAGGGCAGCTGCAGGCAGGCTGGGGAGGGACTGCTCAGAAGGGGCTGTGGGGCTAGGCCCAGGGGCAATGGTTTGGAGCTGGAGCAGGGCAGAGTTAGGTTGGAGCTGAGGAGGAAGTTGTGCAGAGGGAGGCTGGGGAGAGCCTGGCCCAGGCTGCCCAGGGAGGTGGTGGAGGCTCCATCCCTGCAGGCCTTCCAGCTCAGCCTGGCTGTGTCCCTGGGCAGCCTGCTGCAGCTGGAGCTGTCCCTGCTGCCTGCAGGGGGGGTGGACAGGAGGCCCTTGGAGGCTGCCTGCCAGCCTGGTGCCCTCTGTGGAGCTGTGGAAGGACTTCTGCCAGCTGGAAAGAGCTGGGAGGACTTCTCAGTGGGAGCTGGAACCAGGTCAGCAGCAGCAGGCACAGGAGAGCAGAGCATTGTTAGGCTGCTTCATTGCTGTGCCCTCCTCTCCCCAGCTCCCCATCTGTCTGTGTCTTCCCTCTGCAGGCTCTGAGCATCCTGCTGCTCCCTCACAATGTCCCTTCCAGCCTCAGCCTCCTCACCAGCATGATTGATGACATCCTGCACTATGCTGGAGACCAGGCCACAGATGTAAGTCTTGGTGCTTGGCAGGCTGCCTGGCTTCCAGGCTGGAGGCCAGGAGGAGAAGCTCCTTGGGTGTGAGGGAGCCCTGGAGCAGGCTGCCCAGAGAGGTTGTGGAGCCTCCCTCTCTGGAGGCTGTCAAACCCCCCCCGGATGTGTTCTGTGTGAGCCAGGGCTGATTCTCTTCTGGCAGGGGCTTGGGCCTGCTGATCTGTGGCCTTGATGATCACTTCCAGCCCTACCACTGTGTGACTCCACCAGCCCAGCTAGGGAAGGCAGCAGGCTGCCCTTGAACACAGTCCTGGGGTGAAGCAACCTATTGGTTGGGCAAGGCAGAGGTCCCCAGGAGCACCCAAGGGCCCTGAGGGGCTGTAGCCTGAACTCCCACAGGCATTCAGGAGCCCCCAGGGACTGAGTGCAAATGAGTGCCAGGGGGGTGGAGGCAAATCCAAAGGTCTGATGTCCAAGGAGCTTTGAAATGCTTTGGTTTGAAGAGCAAACTGGGGGGAGTTTGAGTTCAGCCCTGGGGGCAGGGCCGAGGGAGGGAGCTCCGAGTTCATCCCCGGGGGCAGGGCCGAGGGAGGGAGCTCCGAGTTCATCCCCGGGGGCAGGGCCGAGGGAGGGAGCTCCGAGTTCATCCCCGGGGGCAGGGCCGAGGGAGGGAGCTCCGAGTTCATCCCCGGGGGCAGGGCCGAGGGAGGGAGCTCCGAGTTCATCCCCGGGGGCAGGGCTGAGGGAGCACCCAGCCTGAGCCTCCCCTGCTGCTGCTTGGAGCCTTTGCCTCTGGGCCTGCTGCTTGGAGGGAGCTGCAGAGAGCAAGGAGGTCTCCCCTCAGCCTCTGTTCTTCCAGACTGAACACCCCCAGCCCTCTTCTCCAGGCCCTTCCCCAGCCTCCCTGCCCTGCTCTGGACAGGCTCCAGCCCCTCAGTGGCTTTCCTGCAGGGAGAGCCCAGAGCTGAGCCCAGCACTCAGCTGTGGCCTCCCCAGAGCTGAGCACAGGGGGATGGTCACCTCCTGCCCCTGCTGCCCAGCCTGTGTCTGACCCAGGCCAGGAGGCCTTTGGCCTTCTTGGCCCCCTGGGCTCTGCTGCCTCCTGTTCAGTCACCTCTCAAGCAGTGCCCCCAGGAGCCTCTGCAGGCTGCAGCCTCCCAGCACACATCCCCAGGGCTGCAGCTCCCCAGGGGGTTGTTGTGAGCCAGGGGCAGGCCCTGGCCCCTGGGGCTGAGCTCCCCAGCTCCCAGTGCAAAGCTTCCCTGCCCTGCAGCAGGTGGGCACAGCACCCAGCTTGGGGCCACCATCTGGTGTCCTGGATGTGCACTGAGCTCACAGCTGGCCCTCTCCCTGCTCTCTTGCCCCTGCAGTTCAACTGGTACACGAGGAGGGCAGTGCTCACTGCCATCTACAGCACCTCAGAGCTGGTGATGCTGCAGGACTCCTCCCAGGACTTCCAGGACACTTGGCACTTCCTGGAGAGCAGAGTGGCTGATGCCATGAGCATGAGCAGCACAGCTGAGCAGGTAAGGCCAAGGGCAGGCCACACACAGAGTTCACACAGGGCTTGGAAGGGACCCCTGGGGATGGGGCAGTGCAGCCCCCTGCCAGGGCAGGGTCACCCAGAGGAGGTGAGCCAGGAGCGGGACCAAGCAGGTTTGGGCTGTGGCCAGAGATGGAGGCTCCAGCAGCTCTCTGGGCAGCCTGCCCCAGGCCTCTGCCACCCTTCCATTCCAGCACTTCCTCCTCCTGCTGAGGTGCAACTTCTGCCCTGCAGCCCTGTGCCCCTTGCCCCTGGTGCTGTCCCTGGGCACCACTGCAGAAAGCCTGGGGCCAGCCTCCTGCCAGCCCCCCTGGGAGTGTTGCTCAGCACTGCTGAGATCCCTCTCAGGCTGCTCCTTCCCAGGCTCAGAGCCTCAATGCTCTCAGCCCTGGCTCCCAGCAGAGCTCTTCCAGGCCCCTCATAGAATCAATAAGGTTGAGAGAGAGCTCAGAGCTCATCCAGCCCCTCCTGACAACTAACCCATGGCACCAAGTGCCACATCCAGTCCCCTCCTGAACCCCTCCAGGGATGGGGACTCCACCACCTCCCTGGGCAGCACATCCCAATGGCCAACAACTCCCAGCAGCTTTGCAGCCCTTTGCTGCCCCTCTGCCCTTCTGGAGCTGGGGAGCCCAGACCTGGCCCCAGGCCCCCAGCTGTGGCCTCCCCAGGGCAGAGCAGGAGGGCAGGAGAGCCTCCCTCGCCCTGCTGGCCACACTCCCCATGGTGCACCCCTGGAAGGCATTGGCTTTCTTGGCCACAAGGGCACATTGCTCCTCATGGGCATCCTCTTGGCCCCCAGGTCCCTCCCCCCCGGAGCTGCTCTGCCCACAGCCTGCTCCCAGGCTGCACTGCTGCGTGGGGGTTGCTGTTCCCCAGGTGCAGGGCTTTGCCCTTGCCCTTGCTGCAGCTCATTGGCTTGCTCCCCAGCTGCCACTGCACATGCAGCACTCCCCAGCTGGCCCTGCAGGCAGGCCTGGCCCCATCCCTGGAGCACTCAGAGTGAGGCTCAGCAAGGCTCTGAGCAGCCTGGCCTGGTGGAGGGCTGCAGGGGGGGGTTGGAGTGGGTGACCCTGGGAGGTCCCTTCCAACCCAAAGCATTCTGTGATTGTGTCCCCAGGCCTGCAGGCCACACAGGGAGCTGCTGGGGGAGCTGCTGGCAGTGCTGGGAGCTGTGGTTCAACACCAGGAGCTGCTTCTGTGTCACCCAGAGCTGCCCTCTGCATCAGCCTGAGCCATGCTCAGGGACACTGCCCAGGGAGTCTCTTCCAGGTTCCTGTCTCTGGCCATCACCTGCCTGCAGGGCTTGGGCTCTGGCACCACCTCTCTGCAGCAGCTGTGTCCAGAGGAAAAGCCAAGCTCGTGTTCTTGTGCCTCCTAGGTGCAGTCCACTGGAGCAGCAGTTGTGCAGGGCCTGCTGGGAGCTGCAGTGACTGTAAGTAGTGCTGGGAGCAGCAGGGTTCTGCTCTCCCTCCCCCTGCTGAAGGCCAGCAGGCTTCCCCTCCCACACCAGCAGGACAAAGAGTTGTCTCCAGGACTTGGGAGGATGCTTGCCTCAGCACTTGGGGCTTGGTTCATGGAATGAGTTGGGTTGGAAGGAACCTTAAAGCTCATCCAGTTCCACTCCACCCTGGGCAGGGACCCCTCCCAGCAGCTCAGCTTGCTGCAGGCCTGGCCCTGAGCCACAGCCTCCCTGGGCAGCCTGTGCCAGAGTCTCCCTGCCCTCACTGCCAGCAATGGCCTCCTAATCTCCAGGCCCAGTCTGCCCAATCCAAGCTTCAATCCATTCCCTCTCCTCCTGCCACCACCAGCCCTTGTGGAAAGTCCCTTCCCAGCTTTCCTGTGGAGCCCTTCCAGGGGACACACACACTGGAATGTCACTGGTTTGTGGGGAAGGAGGTTGGAAGAGAGCACAAAAGCAGCCTGAAGCTGCAGGGTGATCCCCAGGGGTGAGAGGGGATCAGAGCACACACTGCAGCCCCCCACTGCCTGTCACAAGAGCTCCTCCTGCACTGCAGACTGGGGGAGGAGGCTGGGCTGGGAGGCCATGCAGGAGGTGGCTGCTGACCCCCTGCAGCTGCTCCAGCTGACTGCAAGGTCCTTCCAAGCCTTCATCCATCTCCTGGCAGCATCCTGCTGCAGAGGGAGCTGCACTTGCCCTGGCATGCAGAACCACACAGCTGTCAGGGCTGGAAGGGACCTGGCCAGGCTGGATGAGGCCTTGAGCAGCCTGGGCTGGGGGAGCAAGCTGGGGCCAGGGTTTGGAGGAGGGCCACTTGTGCCAGGCCAAGGGGGGATGGTTTGGACTGCAAGAGGGAGATGGAGAGTGGGGAGAAGAAGAAATGTTGGAGCCTGAGGGTGGGGAGAGCCTGGCCCAGGCTGCCCAGGGAGGTGGTGGAGGCTCCATCCCTGCAGCCCTTCCAGTTCAGCCTGGCTGTGTCCCTGGGCAGCCTGCTGCAGCTGGAGCTGTCCCTGCTGCCTGCAGGGGGGGTGGACAGGAGGCCCTTGGAGGCTGCCTCCCAGCCCAGTGCCAGCTGTGACTCTCTGAATCACCCAGTCCAATAGCAACCCAGCTCCACCCTGGACACCAGCCCCTGGCCCCCAGTGCCATGGCCACAGGGCTCTGCAACACCTCCAGCCATGGGGACTCCACCACCTCCCTGGGCAGCCTCTGCCAGGCCCTGACCACTCTGACACCAAAGACATTTTGCCTCCTCTCCAACCTCAGCCTCCCCTGGCACAGCTCCAGGCCAGTTCCTCTCCTTCCATCCCCTGAGCCTGGGGAGCAGAGCCCAGCCCCAGCCCCCCTGCAGCCTCCTCTCAGGGAGCTGCAGAGAGCAGTGAGGTCTGGGCCCGGATGTGTAACCAGCAGGGCTGGGCAGCGGCCATGGCGTCCGGGGAGCGCTGCCTCTGCCCCGGGCTCACCGCTCCCTCCTGCCTCTGTCCCGCAGATGCGCAACCTGGTGGGGCTGAACCAGCGCCGGTGAGGAGGAGCCGGCGGCGCGGAGCGGGGCTGGCCGTGCCCCAGCCCTTCCCCGGACCAATAAAGCCGAGCCCCAGCCTCGCACGGACTCCTTTTGCGGGCGGACCGCCGCGGGGGGGCGCAGCGGGACCGGGACGGGGACTGGGACGGACCGGGGGGGCGGGGCCAGGCATCAGGCGCTTCCGGGCGGCGCAGGGCTGGGAGCGCGGCCGGGCCGCGGGAAGAGCCTTCGGGAGCGGAGCGGGGCCGGGGCTCGGGCAGAGCCTCCGGGAGCAGCGGCGGGAGCGGAGCCGGGGCTCGGTGATCGCCCCGGGAGGCAGCGGCCATGCCGTACGCCAACCAGCCGACGGTGCGCATCACCGAGCTGACGGACGAGAACGTGAAGTTCATCATCGAGAACACCGACCTGGCGTGAGCAGCGGGGCCGGGCACCGAGCCGGCCGCCTTGGCTCCCGCGGGTGCTGCCCCCCGCGCCCAGCTCCCCGGCGCGGCCGCCCCCGGGGGTCCCCAGCTGGGCTCTCCCGGGGTCGGGACAGCCGCGGGGCGCCGGGGCGGGCAGGCGGTGGGGGGTGGGGGGGGGTCGCGGAGCTGGCGCTCCCCTCCCGGCTGAGCAGGGCTGCTTTCCCCCGCAGGGTGGCCAACTCCATCCGGAGAGTCTTCATCGCGGAGGTGCCCATCATCGGTACCGCAGCCGCTCGCCTCGGGCCGCGCTCCTCCCTGCCCTGCCCCTCCCCTCCGCTGCCGGCCGCGGAGGTTCTGCTGCCCCTCTGCCCGGCTGCCCCTCTGCCCGGCTGCCCCTCTGCCCGGCTGCCCCTCTGCCCGGCTGCCCCTCTGCCCGGCTGCCCCTCTGCCCGGCTGCCCCTCTGCCCGGCTGCCCCTCTGCCCGGCTGCCCCTCTGCCCGGCTGCCCCTCTGCCCGGCTGCCCCTCTGCCCGGCTGCCCCTCTGCCCGGCTGCCCCTCTGCCCGGCTGCCCCTCTGCCCGGCTGCCCCTCTGCCCGGCTGCCCCTCTGCCCGGCTGCCCCTCTGCCCGGCTGCCCCTCTGCCCGGCTGCCCTGCTGAGCCCACAGCTGCAGTGCTGTGTCCAGCTCTGGGCTCCCCAGCTCCAGAGGGACAGGGAACTGCTGGAGGGAACCCAGCAGAGGCTGTGAGGATGCTGAAGGGCCTGGAACAGCTCTGCTGGGGAGAAAGGCTGAGAGCCTTGGGGGTGTTTGGTCTGGGGAGGAGAAGGCTGAGAGGGATCTGATCAATGTCTGAGGGCTGGGAGCCAGGTTGGAGGTGCCAGGCTCCTTGGGGTGGTGCCCAGGGGCAGGACAAGGACCAACAGGTCTGAGCTGGCACCCAGGGGGTTCCACCTCAGCAGGAGGAGAAACTTCTTTGGGGTGAGGCTGCTGGAGGCCTGGAGCAGGCTGCCCAGAGAGGTTGTGGAGCCTCCTTCTTTGGAGGCTTTCCGACCCCCCTGGATGTGTTCCTGGGTGCCCAGCTCTGGCAGGGGCTTGGCCTGGGTGATCTCCAGAGCTCTCTTCCAACCCCTAACACTCTATCATTCTGTGATTCCTCCTCTGTCTCCAAGCTGCCTTCTGCTCAGCTCCCCCATTTCCAGCCCCTCCTGTGTGTCACCAGAGCCTGTCTCAGCCTCACTCTGACCTGCATGAGGCTGCTGTGCCCTCCTGAGCTGCTGCACCCTTCCCCCACAGAAAGCTCTCTCTCACCTTGTGGCACTTTCCCCTCTGCAGCCATCGACTGGGTTCAGATAGATGCCAACTCCTCCGTGCTCCACGATGAATTCATTGCACACAGGCTGGGTGAGTGCCAGCACCTGCAGGTGCTGCTTGGCAGCAGCTGTGGAGGAGGCAGCAGGGGGCCCAGGGGGCCAAGAAGGCCACCAGCATCATCCTGGCCTGGAGCAGGACCAGCAGGGGCCTGGGGAGGGGATGGTGCCCCTGGGCTGGGGCACAGCTTGGGTGCTGGGGCCAGTCTGGGGGCCCTGCAGTATAAGGAGGCCATGGAGGTGCTGGAGCATGTCCAGAGAAGGGCAGCAAAGCTGATGAGGGCTTTGGAGAGCAGCTCTGGTGAGGAGAGGCTTAGCCTGAGGAGGAGGAGGCTGAGAGGAGACTTCACTGCTCCCTGCAGCGACCTACAGGGAGGCTGGGGTTGGCCTCCTAAGTAACTAAGAGCAGGAGAGAAGGAAATGGCCCTGCAGTTGTGCCAGGGGAGGCTCAGGCTGGAGCTGTAGTCAGCCATGGGAGCAGGCTGCCCAGGGAGGTGCTGCAGGCCAGGAGCAGAGGTGGCCCTTGGGGACGTGGCCCAGGGGTCACGGAGGGGCTGGGTGGAAGGCTGCACTGGATCTGAAAGGTCTTTTCCAACCTTAATGATTCTCTGTGCCAGGAGGCTGCTGCCCCCCCATGCTCTGAGGGCAGGAGGCTCAGTGCTGCTCTGCTCTCACTCAGCTGTTCCTCCATTTCCTTCTCCCCCCAGGTCTCATCCCACTCACCAGCGACGACATCGTGGACAAGATGCAGTACTCCAGAGTGAGTCAAGGCCAAGCCCCTGGGGGCTGCTCCTGGGGGGGCTGCCTGCTCCTTGTCACACAGCTGGCAGGGCTGGCAGGGAGCCCAGGGCTCAGCCAGCCCCAACCCCCCTGCCATGGGCAGGGACACCTCACCCCACAGCAGCTTGCTCACAGCCACCTCCAGCCTGGCTGCAAACACCTCCAGGCATCAGCAGGAGGCTTCCACCACCTCCCTGGGCAGCCTGGGCCAGGCTCTCCCCACCCTCCTGCCCAACAACTTCTTCCTCACAGCCAATCTCCAGCTCCCCACTTCTCCTTTGGCTCCAGCCCCCCCAGGCCTGTCCCTCCCTCACACCCCAGAGCAGAGGGGCAGGATTCTCTCCCTCCACCTCTGGCAATGGGCACTGGCAGCCCAGAAGGCCAAGGGCAGCTGAGCTGCCCTTGGCCTTCTGGGCTGCCAGTGCCCATTGCTGGCTCCCTGTCCCCCTCAGAGGTGGTGTCCCAGACCCCTGTCCCTCCCTGACCCCCTCCAAAGTCCCTCCCCAGCTTTCCTGCAGCCCCCTGCAGCTCCTGCAAGGCCACCAGAAGGTCTCCCTGGAGCCTTCTCCTCTGCAGCCTGCACAACCCCAACTCTCTCAGGCTGTGCTCAGAGCAGAGCAGCTCCAGCCCTCTGCTCAGCCTCCTGGCCCTGCTCTGGACACCTTCCAGCCCCTCCAGAGCCTTCCTGGCACAGAGGCTGCAGAGCTGGGCACAGAGCTGCAGCTGTGGGCTGAGCAGAGTGGAGCAGAGAGGCAGAATCCCCTCCCTGGCCCTGCTGGCCACACTTCTGCTGCTGCAGCCCAGGCTCTGCTTGGCTCTCCGGGCTGCAAGTGCTCCCTGCTGGCTCTGGGGAGGAAGTGCTGCTGCTGGCTGGCTGGCAGGGGCTGTGGTGTGCCAGCCTTTGCCCTGTGTGTGTGTGTGTGTGCCCCCAGGACTGCACCTGTGACGAGTTCTGCCCCGAGTGCTCGGTGGAGTTCACGCTGGACGTGCGCTGCAACGAGGACCAGACGCGGCACGTCACCTCCCGCGACCTCATCTCCAACAACCCCCGCGTCATCCCGGTCAGAGCCCGCCCCTGCCCGCCCCCTCCCCGGCCCAGGACCTTGGGAGGGGGTCACAGCCCCCCCAAACCCCCCAACTAACCTGCAGGAGCTACCCCCAGAGCGAGCTGGCTGGGGCTGGGCTCGGGGCGGGGGGCGGCAGAGGGAGCTCTGCAGCCGCAGCAGGCTGGCGGCAAGGGAGGAGAGGCAGCCAGGGGCTGCAGAGCTGGCACTGCCCAGGCTCTGCCCAGGCTCTGCCCAGGCTCTGCCCAGCCACTGCCCAGGCTCTGCCCAGGCACTGCCCAGGCTCTGCCCAGGCACTGCCCAGCCACTGCCCAGGCACTGCAGGTGCAGACTGACCATTGATAAGCAGCACAGAAACTCAGATCCCCCCCGGATGGCTCCCACTCCTCAGCCCCCCCTGGATGGCTCCCACTCCTCAGCCCCCCTGGATGGCTCCCACTCCTCAGCCCCTCCTGGATGGCTCCCACTCCTCAGCCCCTCCTGGATGGCTCCCACTCCTCAGCCCCCCCCTGGATGGCTCCCACTCCTCAGACCCCTCCTGGATGGCTCCCACTCCTCACACCCCTCCTGGATGGCTCCCACTCCTCACACCCCTCCTGGATGGCTCCCACTCCTCAGCCCCTCCTGGATGGCTCCCACTCCTCACACCCCCCTGGATGGCTCCCACTCCTCAGCCCCTCCTGGATGGCTCCAGGGGACTCTCCACCTCCTCCCCCACTGCCTCCCTGCTCCCTGTAGCCCAAGCAGAGCTTCCCCCAGCAAGGCCATGGAAGGGAGAGGGAAGCTGGAAGCAGAAGTGCCAGAGGGAGGCAAGGGAGGGCAGGCAGTGTTTGTGCCTCTGCTCTGCACCCCTCCCAGCAGCCCAGTGAGGTCCGTAGGCCTCAGCCTTGTTTCCCTATCCAGTGCTGACTTCCTTTCCCTTCCAGCCTTTGCAGCCAGGCCCTAGGCTGCAGTTCCCCTCCACCCTGGTGGGCCACACAAGGCCTGCAAGCCTGAGGCCTCCCTCCCAATGCAGTGCAGTGACCCACAGCAGGAGGGGCTGCAGCCTGGCCCAGGGGCTCCTTGGGCTTGCCCTGTGCTCCTTCCTGTGCTGTGTGAGGCTGCCACAGCAGCATGGCCTTGAGAAAGCCTCCTCCTGGGCCCCTCACCTCAGGCTCTTGGGAGGGTTCAGTGCTGGCCCTCCACTGCCCCTCCAACCCCTGTGCCCTGCTGCTGGGATGTTGTCTTCTGCTGCTGCTGGGGCTGGGGCAGGGGTGGCCTCCTGGGAGGCTTGGCAGCACCCCACAGGCCTTGGGTTTGCTGGCTCTGGGCTCTCAGCACAGCAAGGTAGGAGGGTCCCAGGCCAGGCCACTGCTGCCAAGCACAGGACCATGGGGTCCCAGCACCATGGGGCCCCAGGATGGTCTGGGTTGGAAGGGAGCTCCCAGGCCCATCCAGTCCAAGCCCTCTGCACCCAGCAGGGACATCCTCCCCTAGATCAGGCTGCCCAGAGCAGCTCTTGCCCACTTGTCCTGGCCAGGCTTGGTGGAGCCAAAGCACTAAGAGTGCAAAGGGACTTCCCAGGCAGTGCTTTAAAATGCTCTTGAGGCAACATCTGGTGGTGAGCAGCAGGTGGAGGCTGCTGCTGGGGGCTGCTGGCAGTCTGTGCCTGGGCCAAGGCCAGCTGCAGGCTCCTCCTGGCCTTGCTTAGCTCAGCTGAGTGCTGGGAGTGCTGCATGCCAGCTGCCAGCAGCCCTGGGGGCACTCTGGGCTGTGGCACAGAGCCAGGCAGTGGCACTGGGCTGGGCTGGGAGGCTCTCAGCCCTGGGGGGGTGAGCAGGGAGCTCTGCCCTGCCTGGCTGCAGCTTCCTCAGCAGCCTGGCAGCAGGGTGGGCTGGATCTGCTGCCAGGAGTCAGGCAAGCTGGGCTGGGGGGAGGGCTGCCTGCCCATGGCTGGGGGGTTGGAACTGGATGGCCTTTAAGGTCCCTTCCAACATAAAGCATTCTGTGAACCTGTGACACAAAGCCACACTTCAGGGGTGGCTCTCTGCAGCCTCTTCCTTGCTGCAGGCAGCTGCAGGCCTGAGCTGGCCCTGAGTGCTGCTGCCTCTGTTCTGCAGGTGACCTCTCGCAGCAGGGACAACGACCCCAATGACTACGTGGAGCAGGATGGTAGGTGCTGCTGCTCTGCTGAAGGTGGAGGCCACAGGGAGGCTGGGGAGAGCCTGGCCCAGGCTGCCCAGGGAGGCTGTGGCTGCCCCCTGCCTGGAGGTGCTGAGGACCAGGCTGGATTAGGCCCTGAGCAGCCTGGGCTGGGGGGAGGTTGGAAGGGACCCTCCAGGGGCATCCCCTTCAACCCCCCTGCAGGCAGCCCAGGGACACAGCCAGGCTGAGCTGGAAGGGCTGCAGGGATGGAGCCTCCACCACCTCCCTGGGCAGCCTGGGCCAGGCTCTCCCCAGGCTCCCTCTGCACAACTTCCTCCTCAGCTCCAACCTAACTCTGCCCTGCTCCAGCTCCAAACCATTGCCCCTGGGCCTAGCCCCACAGCCCCTTCTGAGCAGTCCCTCCCCAGCCTGCCTGCAGCTGCCCTTCACAGGGTCTGCAGGCTGCACAGCCCCAACTCCCCCACAGCAGAGGTTCTCCAGCCCTCTGCTCCTCTCTGTGGCCTCCCCTGGAGCCTCTCCAGCAGCTCCAGGTCCCTGCTGCCGGGGGTCCCAGCTGGCCCCAGCGCTGCGGCTGAGCTCTCCCCTCCAGCTGGGTCCCCTCCAGCTGCCTGTGCCCAGCCTGTGCTTCCCTGCAGACATCCTGATTGTGAAGCTGAGGAAGGGGCAGGAGCTGAGGCTCAGAGCTTATGCCAAGAAGGGCTTTGGCAAGGAGCATGCCAAGTGGAACCCCACGGCCGGGGTGGCCTTCGAGTACGACCCAGACAATGCCCTGAGGCACACCGTGTACCCCAAGCCAGAGGAGTGGTATGGCCTCCCCCTTCCCTGGGCTGGGCACTGCAGGAAGCTGCCCAGCAGCCCTCTGGCCTGGTGGGCTGCTTGGTGGCCACCTCCTGGCCTCCCCTCACCTCCTGTGCCTGCTGCTTTGCCTCCCGCCTGGCCTTGCCGCTGCGCAGGTGTGGGCAGGGGGCTAGAGGTGGCCTTGGGGCTTTTCCCTCTGCCCCCATGCAGGAGGCCTGCTCCTGGGGCTGCTGCCCATGAGCCTCAGGGCTTGGGGCTGCAGGCTGCCTGGGGGGCCATGGGCTGTGTGCTGCCCTCCCCTGCTCTTTGCTTCCAGGCCCAAGAGTGAGTACTCAGAGATCGATGAGGAGGATGCTCAGGCTCCCTACGACCCCAATGGGAAGCCAGAGAGGTAGGAAGGAAGCTGGAGCTGCTGCTGGAGGGGCTGCTGCAGCTGGGAAGGGATGCTGCAGCTGGGAAGGGATGCTGCAGCTGGGAGGTGCTGCTGCAGCTGGGAGGAGCTGCTGGAGGTGCAGCTGGGAGGGAGCTGCTGCAGCTGGGAGGGAGCTGCTGCAGCTGGGAGGTGATGCTGCAGCTGGGAGGGAGCTGCTGCAGCTGGGAGGGAGCTGCTGCAGCTGGGAGGAGCTGCTGCAGCTGGGAGGTGCTGCTGCAGCTGGGAAGGGATGCTGCAGCTGGGAGGTGCTGCTGCAGCTGGGAAGGGATGCTGCAGCTGGGAGGTGCTGCTGCAGCTGGGAAGGGATGCTGCAGCTGGGAGGTGCTGCTGCAGCTGGGAGGAGCTGCTGCAGCTGGGAGGTGCTGCTGCAGCTGGGAAGGGATGCTGCAGCTGGGAGGTGCTGCTGCAGCTGGGAAGGGATGCTGCAGCTGGGAGGTGCTGCTGCAGCTGGGAAGGGATGCTGCAGCTGGGAGGTGCTGCTGCAGCTGGGAGGTGCTGCTGCAGCTGGGAGGTGCTGCTGCAGCTGGGAGGTGCTGCTGCAGCTGGGAGGAGCTGCTGCAGCTGGGAGGTGCTGCTGCAGCTGGGAGGAGCTGCTGCAGCTGGGAGGTGCTGCTGCAGCTGGGAAGGGATGCTGCAGCTGGGAGGTGCTGCTGCAGCTGGGAAGGGATGCTGCAGCTGGGAGGTGCTGCTGCAGCTGGGAGGTGCTGCTGCAGCTGGGAGGTGATGCTGCAGCTGGGAGGGAGCTGCTGCAGCTGGGAGGTGATGCTGCAGCTGGGAGGTGATGCTGCAGCTGGGAGGTGATGCTGCAGCTGGGAGGGAGCTGCTGGAGGTGCAGCTGGGAGGAGCTGCTGGAGGTGCAGCTGGGAGGAGCTGCTGGAGGTGCAGCTGGGAGGAGCTGCTGGAGGTGCAGCTGGGAGGGAGCTGCTGCAGCTGGGAGGAGCTGCTGGAGGTGCAGCTGGGAGGAGCTGCTGGAGGTGCAGCTGGGAGGGAGCTGCTGCAGCTGGGAGGGAGCTGCTGGAGGTGCAGCTGGGAGGAGCTGCTGGAGGTGCTGGGGCCTGGCCTGGATGAGGTCCCTGCTCCTGCTGGCCACACTATTCCTGCTCCAGGCCAGGCTGCCCTTGGCCTTTTGGGCCCCCTGGGCACACTGCTGGCTCCTGTTCAGCTGCTCTCCACCACTCCCCCCAGCTCCCTCTCTGCCTGGCTGCTCTCATTCCCTCTGCCCCCAGCCTGCAGCTCCCTGGGGTTGCTGTGGCCCAAGGTGCAGCCCCTGGCTCCTGGACTTGCTGAGTTCCCTGCTGCGGTGGCTGGGAGTGCCCCCAGCAGCCAGGCTGGGCTGGGGGGGCTGTGGGGGTCCCTGGCAGGGCAGGGGGGGCTGTGGGGGGTCCCTGGCAGGGGCAGGGGGGGCTGTGGGGGGTCCCTGGCAGGGCAGGGGGGGCTGTGGGGGTCCCTGGCAGGGCAGGGGGGGCTGAGCCCCTGCCTTGTTCGGCTCAGGTTTTACTACAACGTGGAGTCCTGCGGCTCGCTGCGCCCCGAGACCATCGTCCTGGCTGCCCTCTCCGGCCTCAAGAAGAAGCTGAGCGACCTCCAGACCCAGCTCAGCCACGAGATCCAGAGTGATGTCCTCACCATCAACTGAGCTGGCCCTCTGCTCAGGCCCTGCTGAGGGGGGGGCTGGGCTGGAGAGGCCCCAGCAGGGCTTCCCCCCTCCCCGCTCTGCCTTCCCTCGGCTCCTCCCGGGGGCAGCCGCCCTGAGGGGTGGAGCAGGGAGGGAGGTGGGGAACATCCTCTGGGCTCTGTCTCTGAGAGATGCCAGAGGGTTGGGCTGTGGGCTCTGGGGGCCTGGGGAGTGTGCTGCTCAGTTCCACAAGCCCCAGCTGATTTGCATGGCTGAATAAAACCTTTCCTCCCCCCCAGCTCTCTTCTGTCGCCCCTGAGGGCTCCTCCAGGGCTGCAGGAGCTGTCACCTCCTGCACCTCTCTGCTTGGAGGGAGCACAGCTCCCAGCTCCTGCTGCCTGCTCTGGACAGCACCTCCTCAGGAGAGCAGAGCCCCCTCCAGCACCCACCCAGTGCTTGGAAGCAGCTGTTTGAGCCTGGCCTTGCTGAGAGGCTGCAGGGGAGCCCCAGCCAGGCTAAGCTGTGCTTAAGGACTGCCTGGGAGCAGGCTCTGCCCCCTGCCCTGCACAGCCTTGGTGTTGGGAGCAGGGAGGGCAGGGAGTGGCATTAGGAACCCCTGGCATCAGGAACCCTGCCTGGCAGCCTCCACTCTGCCCCCAGAGCAAGGCTGGGCAGGAGCTGGCTGCAGGGCACAGAGGCACAGAATGGTTTGGGTTGGAAAAGCCTTCCCAGAGCATCCAGGCCAGGCAGCAGCCCAGCACCAGCCCCTGGCCCCAGTGCCATGGCCACAGGGCTCTGCAGCCCCTCCAGCCATGGGGACTCCACCACCTCCCTGGGCAGCCTCTGCCAGGCCCTGACCCACTCTGCCACCAAAGGAATTGTTCCTCCTTTCCAACCTCAGCCTCCCCTGGCACAGCTCCAGGCCAGTTCCTCTCCTTCCATCCCCTGAGCCTGGGGAGCAGAGCCCAGCCCCAACCTCCCTGCAGCCTCCTCTCAGGGAGCTGCAGAGAGCAAGGAGGTCTCCCTCAGCCTCCTCTGCTCCAGGCTCAACACCCCCCAGGGCCCTCAGCTGCTCCTCCCCAGCCCTCTCTTCCAGACCCTTCCCAGGCCCTGCTCCAGCTCCTCAGGGTCCTGCTGGCAGTGAGGAGCCCAGAGCTGCCCCCAGGCCTCGAGCTGTGCCCTCAGCAGTGCC
>NW_027144038.1:0-43025 GCF_026170545.1 Melanerpes formicivorus | reverse complement strand
GACTGCCTCCAGAAGTTAGATCAGATGGCAAATTGGATTTGGTGCTAGGTCTTTCCCTTTAGGTTTTACCCCAACAATGTTTTCATTAGTTTCGCTCACTCTCGAAATCAAGCATTTTACAGCAGGTTGGAGCAGCCTGTATCTCAGCACAGGAATAAGGTAGGGAAGAATTCTAAGGCTCATTTTGACTGCCTACCAGAAGTTAGATCAGATGGCAAATTGGATTTGGTGCTAGGTCTTTCCCTTTAGGTTTTACCCCAACAATGTTTTCATTAGTTTCGCTCACTCTCGAAATCAAGCATTTTACAGCAGGTTGGAGCAGCCTGTATCTCAGCACAGGAATAAGGTAGGGAAGAATTCTAAGGCTCATTTTGACTGCCTCCAGAAGTTAGATCAGATGGCAAATTGGATTTGGTGCTAGGTCTTTCCCTTTAGGTTTTACCCCAACAATGTTTTCATTAGTTTCGCTCACTCTCGAAATCAAGCATTTTACAGCAGGTTGGAGCAGCCTGTATCTCAGCACAGGAATAAGGTAGGGAAGAATTCTAAGGCTCATTTTGACTGCCTCCAGAAGTTAGATCAGATGGCAAATTGGATTTGGTGCTAGGTCTTTCCCTTTAGGTTTTACCCCAACAATGTTTTCATTAGTTTCGCTCACTCTCGAAATCAAGCATTTTACAGCAGGTTGGAGCAGCCTGTATCTCAGCACAGGAATAAGGTAGGGAAGAATTCTAAGGCTCATTTTGACTGCCTCCAGAAGTTAGATCAGATGGCAAATTGGATTTGGTGCTAGGTCTTTCCCTTTAGGTTTTACCCCAACAATGTTTTCATTAGTTTCGCTCACTCTCGAAATCAAGCATTTTACAGCAGGTTGGAGCAGCCTGTATCTCAGCACAGGAATAAGGTAGGGAAGAATTCTAAGGCTCATTTTGACTGCCTCCAGAAGTTAGATCAGATGGCAAATTGGATTTGGTGCTAGGTCTTTCCCTTTAGGTTTTACCCCAACAATGTTTTCATTAGTTTCGCTCACTCTCGAAATCAAGCATTTTACAGCAGGTTGGAGCAGCCTGTATCTCAGCACAGGAATAAGGTAGGGAAGAATTCTAAGGCTCATTTTGACTGCCTCCAGAAGTTAGATCAGATGGCAAATTGGATTTGGTGCTAGGTCTTTCCCTTTAGGTTTTACCCCAACAATGTTTTCATTAGTTTCGCTCACTCTCGAAATCAAGCATTTTACAGCAGGTTGGAGCAGCCTGTATCTCAGCACAGGAATAAGGTAGGGAAGAATTCTAAGGCTCATTTTGACTGCCTCCAGAAGTTAGATCAGATGGCAAATTGGATTTGGTGCTAGGTCTTTCCCTTTAGGTTTTACCCCAACAATGTTTTCATTAGTTTCGCTCACTCTCGAAATCAAGCATTTTACAGCAGGTTGGAGCAGCCTGTATCTCAGCACAGGAATAAGGTAGGGAAGAATTCTAAGGCTCATTTTGACTGCCTCCAGAAGTTAGATCAGATGGCAAATTGGATTTGGTGCTAGGTCTTTCCCTTTAGGTTTTACCCCAACAATGTTTTCATTAGTTTCGCTCACTCTCGAAATCAAGCATTTTACAGCAGGTTGGAGCAGCCTGTATCTCAGCACAGGAATAAGGTAGGGAAGAATTCTAAGGCTCATTTTGACTGCCTCCAGAAGTTAGATCAGATGGCAAATTGGATTTGGTGCTAGGTCTTTCCCTTTAGGTTTTACCCCAACAATGTTTTCATTAGTTTCGCTCACTCTCGAAATCAAGCATTTTACAGCAGGTTGGAGCAGCCTGTATCTCAGCACAGGAATAAGGTAGGGAAGAATTCTAAGGCTCATTTTTGACTGCCTCCAGAAGTTAGATCAGATGGCAAATTGGATTTGGTGCTAGGTCTTTCCCTTTAGGTTTTACCCCAACAATGTTTTCATTAGTTTCGCTCACTCTCGAAATCAAGCATTTTACAGCAGGTTGGAGCAGCCTGTATCTCAGCACAGGAATAAGGTAGGGAAGAATTCTAAGGATCATTTTGACTGCCTCCAGAAGTTAGATCAGATGGCAAATTGGATTTGGTGCTAGGTCTTTCCCTTTAGGTTTTACCCCAACAATGTTTTCATTAGTTTCGCTCACTCTCGAAATCAAGCATTTTACAGCAGGTTGGAGCAGCCTGTATCTCAGCACAGGAATAAGGTAGGGAAGAATTCTAAGGATCATTTTGACTGCCTCCAGAAGTTAGATCAGATGGCAAATTGGATTTGGTGCTAGGTCTTTCCCTTTCGGTTTTACCCCAACAATGTTTTCATTAGTTTCGCTCACTCTCGAAATCAAGCATTTTACAGCAGGTTGGAGCAGCCTGTATCTCAGCACAGGAATAAGGTAGGGAAGAATTCAAAGGCTCATTTTGACTGCCTCCAGAAGTTAGATCAGATGGCAAATTGGATTTGGTGCTAGGTCTTTCCCTTTAGGTTTTACCCCAACAATGTTTTCATTAGTTTCGCTCACTCTCGAAATCAAGCATTTTACAGCAGGTTGGAGCAGCCTGTATCTCAGCACAGGAATAAGGTAGGGAAGAATTCTAAGGATCATTTTGACTGCCTCCAGAAGTTAGATCAGATGGCAAATTGGATTTGGTGCTAGGTCTTTCCCTTTAGGTTTTACCCCAACAATGTTTTCATTAGTTTCGCTCACTCTCGAAATCAAGCATTTTACAGCAGGTTGGAGCAGCCTGTATCTCAGCACAGGAATAAGGTAGGGAAGAATTCTAAGGATCATTTTGACTGCCTCCAGAAGTTAGATCAGATGGCAAATTGGATTTGGTGCTAGGTCTTTCCCTTTAGGTTTTACCCCAACAATGTTTTCATTAGTTTCGCTCACTCTCGAAATCAAGCATTTTACAGCAGGTTGGAGCAGCCTGTATCTCAGCACAGGAATAAGGTAGGGAAGAATTCTAAGGATCATTTTGACTGCCTCCAGAAGTTAGATCAGATGGCAAATTGGATTTGGTGCTAGGTCTTTCCCTTTAGGTTTTACCCCAACAATGTTTTCATTAGTTTCGCTCACTCTCGAAATCAAGCATTTTACAGCAGGTTGGAGCAGCCTGTATCTCAGCACAGGAATAAGGTAGGGAAGAATTCTAAGGATCATTTTGACTGCCTCCAGAAGTTAGATCAGATGGCAAATTGGATTTGGTGCTAGGTCTTTCCCTTTAGGTTTTACCCCAACAATGTTTTCAATTAGTTTCGCTCACTCTCGAAATCAAGCATTTTACAGCAGGTTGGAGCAGCCTGTATCTCAGCACAGGAATAAGGTAGGGAAGAATTCTAAGGCTCATTTTGACTGCCTCCAGAAGTTAGATCAGATGGCAAATTGGATTTGGTGCTAGGTCTTTCCCTTTCGGTTTTACCCCAACAATGTTTTCATTAGTTTCGCTCACTCTCGAAATCAAGCATTTTACAGCAGGTTGGAGCAGCCTGTATCTCAGCACAGGAATAAGGTAGGGAAGAATTCTAAGGATCATTTTGACTGCCTCCAGAAGTTAGATCAGATGGCAAATTGGATTTGGTGCTAGGTCTTTCCCTTTAGGTTTTACCCCAACAATGTTTTCATTAGTTTCGCTCACTCTCGAAATCAAGCATTTTACAGCAGGTTGGAGCAGCCTGTATCTCAGCACAGGAATAAGGTAGGGAAGAATTCTAAGGCTCATTTTGACTGCCTCCAGAAGTTAGATCAGATGGCAAATTGGATTTGGTGCTAGGTCTTTCCCTTTAGGTTTTACCCCAACAATGTTTTCATTAGTTTCGCTCACTCTCGAAATCAAGCATTTTACAGCAGGTTGGAGCAGCCTGTATCTCAGCACAGGAATAAGGTAGGGAAGAATTCTAAGGCTCATTTTGACTGCTACCAGAAGTTAGATCAGATGGCAAATTGGATTTGGTGCTAGGTCTTTCCCTTTAGGTTTTACCCCAACAATGTTTTCATTAGTTTCGCTCACTCTCGAAATCAAGCATTTTACAGCAGGTTGGAGCAGCCTGTATCTCAGCACAGGAATAAGGTAGGGAAGAATTCTAAGGCTCATTTTGACTGCCTCCAGAAGTTAGATCAGATGGCAAATTGGATTTGGTGCTAGGTCTTTCCCTTTAGGTTTTACCCCAACAATGTTTTCATTAGTTTCGCTCACTCTCGAAATCAAGCATTTTACAGCAGGTTGGAGCAGCCTGTATCTCAGCACAGGAATAAGGTAGGGAAGAATTCTAAGGATCATTTTGACTGCCTCCAGAAGTTAGATCAGATGGCAAATTGGATTTGGTGCTAGGTCTTTCCCTTTAGGTTTTACCCCAACAATGTTTTCATTAGTTTCGCTCACTCTCGAAATCAAGCATTTTACAGCAGGTTGGAGCAGCCTGTATCTCAGCACAGGAATAAGGTAGGGAAGAATTCTAAGGCTCATTTTGACTGCCTCCAGAAGTTAGATCAGATGGCAAATTGGATTTGGTGCTAGGTCTTTCCCTTTAGGTTTTACCCCAACAATGTTTTCATTAGTTTCGCTCACTCTCGAAATCAAGCATTTTACAGCAGGTTGGAGCAGCCTGTATCTCAGCACAGGAATAAGGTAGGGAAGAATTCTAAGGATCATTTTGACTGCCTCCAGAAGTTAGATCAGATGGCAAATTGGATTTGGTGCTAGGTCTTTCCCTTTAGGTTTTACCCCAACAATGTTTTCATTAGTTTCGCTCACTCTCGAAATCAAGCATTTTACAGCAGGTTGGAGCAGCCTGTATCTCAGCACAGGAATAAGGTAGGGAAGAATTCTAAGGATCATTTTGACTGCCTCCAGAAGTTAGATCAGATGG
Organism: Melanerpes formicivorus; assembly: GCF_026170545.1. Classification (NCBI taxonomy): domain Eukaryota; kingdom Metazoa; phylum Chordata; class Aves; order Piciformes; family Picidae; genus Melanerpes; species Melanerpes formicivorus. The sequence continues at coordinate 38,158 of NW_027144038.1, read as the reverse complement.
CAAATTGGATTTGGTGCTAGGTCTTTCCCTTTAGGTTTTACCCCAACAATGTTTTCATTAGTTTCGCTCACTCTCGAAATCAAGCATTTTACAGCAGGTTGGAGCAGCCTGTATCTCAGCACAGGAATAAGGTAGGGAAGAATTCTAAGGATCATTTTGACTGCCTCCAGAAGTTAGATCAGATGGCAAATTGGATTTGGTGCTAGGTCTTTCCCTTTAGGTTTTACCCCAACAATGTTTTCATTAGTTTCGCTCACTCTCGAAATCAAGCATTTTACAGCAGGTTGGAGCAGCCTGTATCTCAGCACAGGAATAAGGTAGGGAAGAATTCTAAGGCTCATTTTGACTGCCTCCAGAAGTTAGATCAGATGGCAAATTGGATTTGGTGCTAGGTCTTTCCCTTTAGGTTTTAACCCAACAATGTTTTCATTAGTTTCGCTCACTCTCGAAATCAAGCATTTTACAGCAGGTTGGAGCAGCCTGTATCTCAGCACAGGAATAAGGTAGGGAAGGAATTCTAAGGCTCATTTTGACTGCCTCCAGAAGTTAGATCAGATGGCAAATTGGATTTGGTGCTAGGTCTTTCCCTTTAGGTTTTACCCCAACAATGTTTTCATTAGTTTCGCTCACTCTCGAAATCAAGCATTTTACAGCAGGTTGGAGCAGCCTGTATCTCAGCACAGGAATAAGGTAGGGAAGAATTCTAAGGCTCATTTTGACTGCCTCCAGAAGTTAGATCAGATGGCAAATTGGATTTGGTGCTAGGTCTTTCCCTTTAGGTTTTACCCCAACAATGTTTTCATTAGTTTCGCTCACTCTCGAAATCAAGCATTTTACAGCAGGTTGGAGCAGCCTGTATCTCAGCACAGGAATAAGGTAGGAAGAATTCTAAGGATCATTTTGACTGCCTCCAGAAGTTAGATCAGATGGCAAATTGGATTTGGTGCTAGGTCTTTCCCTTTAGGTTTTACCCCAACAATGTTTTCATTAGTTTCGCTCACTCTCGAAATCAAGCATTTTACAGCAGGTTGGAGCAGCCTGTATCTCAGCACAGGAATAAGGTAGGGAAGAATTCTAAGGATCATTTTGACTGCCTCCAGAAGTTAGATCAGATGGCAAATTGGATTTGGTGCTAGGTCTTTCCCTTTCGGTTTTACCCCAACAATGTTTTCATTAGTTTCGCTCACTCTCGAAATCAAGCATTTTACAGCAGGTTGGAGCAGCCTGTATCTCAGCACAGGAATAAGGTAGGGAAGAATTCAAAGGCTCATTTTGACTGCCTCCAGAAGTTAGATCAGATGGCAAATTGGATTTGGTGCTAGGTCTTTCCCTTTAGGTTTTACCCCAACAATGTTTTCATTAGTTTCGCTCACTCTCGAAATCAAGCATTTTACAGCAGGTTGGAGCAGCCTGTATCTCAGCACAGGAATAAGGTAGGGAAGAATTCTAAGGATCATTTTGACTGCCTCCAGAAGTTAGATCAGATGGCAAATTGGATTTGGTGCTAGGTCTTTCCCTTTAGGTTTTACCCCAACAATGTTTTCATTAGTTTCGCTCACTCTCGAAATCAAGCATTTTACAGCAGGTTGGAGCAGCCTGTATCTCAGCACAGGAATAAGGTAGGGAAGAATTCTAAGGATCATTTTGACTGCCTCCAGAAGTTAGATCAGATGGCAAATTGGATTTGGTGCTAGGTCTTTCCCTTTAGGTTTTACCCCAACAATGTTTTCATTAGTTTCGCTCACTCTCGAAATCAAGCATTTTACAGCAGGTTGGAGCAGCCTGTATCTCAGCACAGGAATAAGGTAGGGAAGAATTCTAAGGATCATTTTGACTGCCTCCAGAAGTTAGATCAGATGGCAAATTGGATTTGGTGCTAGGTCTTTCCCTTTAGGTTTTACCCCAACAATGTTTTCATTAGTTTCGCTCACTCTCGAAATCAAGCATTTTACAGCAGGTTGGAGCAGCCTGTATCTCAGCACAGGAATAAGGTAGGGAAGAATTCTAAGGCTCATTTTGACTGCCTCCAGAAGTTAGATCAGATGGCAAATTGGATTTGGTGCTAGGTCTTTCCCTTTAGGTTTTACCCCAACAATGTTTTCATTAGTTTCGCTCACTCTCGAAATCAAGCATTTTACAGCAGGTTGGAGCAGCCTGTATCTCAGCACAGGAATAAGGTAGGGAAGAATTCTAAGGCTCATTTTGACTGCCTCCAGAAGTTAGATCAGATGGCAAATTGGATTTGGTGCTAGGTCTTTCCCTTTAGGTTTTACCCCAACAATGTTTTCATTAGTTTCGCTCACTCTCGAAATCAAGCATTTTACAGCAGGTTGGAGCAGCCTGTATCTCAGCACAGGAATAAGGTAGGGAAGAATTCTAAGGATCATTTTGACTGCCTCCAGAAGTTAGATCAGATGGCAAATTGGATTTGGTGCTAGGTCTTTCCCTTTAGGTTTTACCCCAACAATGTTTTCATTAGTTTCGCTCACCTCTCGGAAATCAAGCATTTTACAGCAGGTTGGAGCAGCCTGTATCTCAGCACAGGAATAAGGTAGGGAAGAATTCTAAGGATCATTTTGACTGCCTCCAGAAGTTAGATCAGATGGCAAATTGGATTTGGTCCTAGGTCTTTCCCTTTAGGTTTTACCCCAACAATGTTTTCATTAGTTTCGCTCACTCTCGAAATCAAGCATTTGGCAGCAGGTTGGAGCAGCCTGTATCTCAGCACAGGAATAAGGTAGGGAAGAATTCTAAGGCTCATTTTGACTGCCTCCAGAAGTTAGATCAGATGGCAAATTGGATTTGGTGCTAGGTCTTTCCCTTTAGGTTTTACCCCAACAATGTTTTCATTAGTTTCGCTCACTCTCGAAATCAAGCATTTTACAGCAGGTTGGAGCAGCCTGTATCTCAGCACAGGAATAAGGTAGGGAAGAATTCTAAGGATCATTTTGACTGCCTCCAGAAGTTAGATCAGATGGCAAATTGGATTTGGTGCTAGGTCTTTCCCTTTAGGTTTTACCCCAACAATGTTTTCATTAGTTTCGCTCACTCTCAAAATCAAGCATTTTACAGCAGGTTGGAGCAGCCTGTATCTCAGCACAGGAATAAGGTAGGGAAGAATTCTAAGGCTCATTTTGACTGCCTCCAGAAGTTAGATCAGATGGCAAATTGGATTTGGTGCTAGGTCTTTCCCTTTAGGTTTTACCCCAACAATGTTTTCATTAGTTTCGCTCACTCTCGAAATCAAGCATTTTACAGCAGGTTGGAGCAGCCTGTATCTCAGCACAGGAATAAGGTAGGGAAGAATTCTAAGGCTCATTTTGACTGCCTCCAGAAGTTAGATCAGATGGCAAATTGGATTTGGTGCTAGGTCTTTCCCTTTAGGTTTTACCCCAACAATGTTTTCATTAGTTTCGCTCACTCTCGAAATCAAGCATTTTACAGCAGGTTGGAGCAGCCTGTATCTCAGCACAGGAATAAGGTAGGGAAGAATTCTAAGGCTCATTTTGACTGCCTCCAGAAGTTAGATCAGATGGCAAATTGGATTTGGTGCTAGGTCTTTCCCTTTAGGTTTTACCCCAACAATGTTTTCATTAGTTTCGCTCACTCTCGAAATCAAGCATTTTACAGCAGGTTGGAGCAGCGTGTATCTCAGCACAGGAATAAGGTAGGGAAGAATTCTAAGGCTCATTTTGACTGCCTCCAGAAGTTAGATCAGATGGCAAATTGGATTTGGTGCTAGGTCTTTCCCTTTAGGTTTTACCCCAACAATGTTTTCATTAGTTTCGCTCACTCTCGAAATCAAGCATTTTACAGCAGGTTGGAGCAGCCTGTATCTCAGCACAGGAATAAGGTAGGGAGGAATTCTAAGGATCATTTTGACTGCCTCCAGAAGTTAGATCAGATGGCAAATTGGATTTGGTGCTAGGTCTTTCCCTTTAGGTTTTACCCCAACAATGTTTTCATTAGTTTCGCTCACTCTCGAAATCAAGCATTTTACAGCAGGTTGGAGCAGCCTGTATCTCAGCACAGGAATAAGGTAGGGAAGAATTCTAAGGATCATTTTGACTGCCTCCAGAAGTTAGATCAGATGGCAAATTGGATTTGGTGCTAGGTCTTTCCCTTTAGGTTTTTACCCCAACAATGTTTTCATTAGTTTCGCTCACTCTCGAAATCAAGCATTTTACAGCAGGTTGGAGCAGCGTGTATCTCAGCACAGGAATAAGGTAGGGAAGAATTCTAAGGATCATTTTGACTGCCTCCAGAAGTTAGATCAGATGGCAAATTGGATTTGGTGCTAGGTCTTTCCCTTTAGGTTTTACCCCAACAATGTTTTCATTAGTTTCGCTCACTCTCGAAATCAAGCATTTTACAGCAGGTTGAGCAGCCTGTATCTCAGCACAGGAATAAGGTAGGGAAGAATTCTAAGGCTCATTTTGACTGCCTCCAGAAGTTAGATCAGATGGCAAATTGGATTTGGTGCTAGGTCTTTCCCTTTAGGTTTTACCCCAACAATGTTTTCATTAGTTTCGCTCACTCTCGAAATCAAGCATTTTACAGCAGGTTGGAGCAGCCTGTATCTCAGCACAGGAATAAGGTAGGGAAGAATTCTAAGGCTCATTTTGACTGCCTCCAGAAGTTAGATCAGATGGCAAATTGGATTTGGTGCTAGGTCTTTCCCTTTAGGTTTTACCCCAACAATGTTTTCATTAGTTTCGCTCACTCTCGAAATCAAGCATTTTACAGCAGGTTGGAGCAGCCTGTATCTCAGCACAGGAATAAGGTAGGGAAGAATTCTAAGGCTCATTTTGACTGCCTCCAGAAGTTAGATCAGATGGCAAATTGATTTGGTGCTAGGTCTTTCCCTTTCGGTTTTACCCCAACAATGTTTTCATTAGTTTCGCTCACTCTCGAAATCAAGCATTTTACAGCAGGTTGGAGCAGCCTGTATCTCAGCACAGGAATAAGGTAGGGAAGAATTCTAAGGATCATTTTGACTGCCTCCAGAAGTTAGATCAGATGGCAAATTGGATTTGGTGCTAGGTCTTTCCCTTTAGGTTTTACCCCAACAATGTTTTCATTAGTTTCGCTCACTCTCGAAATCAAGCATTTTACAGCAGGTTGGAGCAGCCTGTATCTCAGCACAGGAATAAGGTAGGGAAGAATTCAAATGCTCATTTTGACTGCCTCCAGAAGTTAGATCAGATGGCAAATTGGATTTGGTGCTAGGTCTTTCCCTTTAGGTTTTACCCCAACAATGTTTTCATTAGTTTCGCTCACTCTCGAAATCAAGCATTTTACAGCAGGTTGGAGCAGCCTGTATCTCAGCACAGGAATAAGGTAGGGAAGAATTCTAAGGATCATTTTGACTGCCTCCAGAAGTTAGATCAGATGGCAAATTGGATTTGGTGCTAGGTCTTTCCCTTTAGGTTTTACCCCAACAATGTTTTCATTAGTTTCGCTCACACTCTCGAAATCAAGCATTTTACAGCAGGTTGGAGCAGCCTGTATCTCAGCACAGGAATAAGGTAGGGAAGAATTCTAAGGCTCATTTTGACTGCCTCCAGAAGTTAGATCAGATGGCAAATTGGATTTGGTGCTAGGTCTTTCCCTTTAGGTTTTACCCCAACAATGTTTTCATTAGTTTCGCTCACTCTCGAAATCAAGCATTTTACAGCAGGTTGGAGCAGCCTGTATCTCAGCACAGGAATAAGGTAGGGAAGAATTCTAAGGCTCATTTTGACTGCCTCCAGAAGTTAGATCAGATGGCAAATTGGATTTGGTGCTAGGTCTTTCCCTTTCGGTTTTACCCCAACAATGTTTTCATTAGTTTCGCTCACTCTCAGAAATCAAGCATTTTACAGCAGGTTGGAGCAGCCTGTATCTCAGCACAGGAATAAGGTAGGGAAGAATTCTAAGGCTCATTTTGACTGCCTCCAGAAGTTAGATCAGATGGCAAATTGGATTTGGTGCTAGGTCTTTCCCTTTAGGTTTTACCCCAACAATGTTTTCATTAGTTTCGCTCACTCTCGAAATCAAGCATTTTACAGCAGGTTGGAGCAGCCTGTATCTCAGCACAGGAATAAGGTAGGGAAGAATTCTAAGGCTCATTTTGACTGCCTCCAGAAGTTAGATCAGATGGCAAATTGGATTTGGTGCTAGGTCTTTCCCTTTAGGTTTTACCCCAACAATGTTTTCATTAGTTTCGCTCACTCTCGAAATCAAGCATTTTACAGCAGGTTGGAGCAGCGTGTATCTCAGCACAGGAATAAGGTAGGGAAGAATTCTAAGGCTCATTTTGACTGCCTCCAGAAGTTAGATCAGATGGCAAATTGGATTTGGTGCTAGGTCTTTCCCTTTAGGTTTTACCCCAACAATGTTTTCATTAGTTTCGCTCACTCTCGAAATCAAGCATTTTACAGCAGGTTGGAGCAGCCTGTATCTCAGCACAGGAATAAGGTAGGGAGGAATTCTAAGGATCATTTTGACTGCCTCCAGAAGTTAGATCAGATGGCAAATTGGATTTGGTGCTAGGTCTTTCCCTTTAGGTTTTACCCCAACAATGTTTTTCATTAGTTTCGCTCACTCTCGAAATCAAGCATTTTACAGCAGGTTGGAGCAGCCTGTATCTCAGCACAGGAATAAGGTAGGGAAGAATTCTAAGGATCATTTTGACTGCCTCCAGAAGTTAGATCAGATGGCAAATTGGATTTGGTGCTAGGTCTTTTCCCTTTAGGTTTTACCCCAACAATGTTTTCATTAGTTTCGCTCACTCTCGAAATCAAGCATTTTACAGCAGGTTGGAGCAGCGTGTATCTCAGCACAGGAATAAGGTAGGGAAGAATTCTAAGGATCATTTTGACTGCCTCCAGAAGTTAGATCAGATGGCAAATTGGATTTGGTGCTAGGTCTTTCCCTTTAGGTTTTACCCCAACAATGTTTTCATTAGTTTCGCTCACTCTCGAAATCAAGCATTTTACAGCAGGTTGGAGCAGCCTGTATCTCAGCACAGGAATAAGGTAGGGAAGAATTCTAAGGCTCATTTTGACTGCCTCCAGAAGTTAGATCAGATGGCAAATTGGATTTGGTGCTAGGTCTTTCCCTTTAGGTTTTACCCCAACAATGTTTTCATTAGTTTCGCTCACTCTCGAAATCAAGCATTTTACAGCAGGTTGGAGCAGCCTGTATCTCAGCACAGGAATAGGTAGGGAAGAATTCTAAGGCTCATTTTGACTGCCTCCAGAAGTTAGATCAGATGGCAAATTGGATTTGGTGCTAGGTCTTTCCCTTTAGGTTTACCCCAACAATGTTTTCATTAGTTTCGCTCACTCTCGAAATCAAGCATTTTACAGCAGGTTGGAGCAGCCTGTATCTCAGCACAGGAATAAGGTAGGGAAGAATTCTAAGGCTCATTTTGACTGCCTCCAGAAGTTAGATCAGATGGCAAATTGGATTTGGTGCTAGGTCTTTCCCTTTCGGTTTTACCCCAACAATGTTTTCATTAGTTTCGCTCACTCTCGAAATCAAGCATTTTACAGCAGGTTGGAGCAGCCTGTATCTCAGCACAGGAATAAGGTAGGGAAGAATTCTAAGGCTCATTTTGACTGCCTCCAGAAGTTAGATCAGATGGCAAATTGGATTTGGTGCTAGGTCTTTCCCTTTAGGTTTTACCCCAACAATGTTTTCATTAGTTTCGCTCACTCTCGAAATCAAGCATTTTACAGCAGGTTGGAGCAGCCTGTATCTCAGCACAGGAATAAGGTAGGGAAGAATTCTAAGGCTCATTTTGACTGCCTCCAGAAGTTAGATCAGATGGCAAATTGGATTTGGTGCTAGGTCTTTCCCTTTCGGTTTTACCCCAACAATGTTTTCATTAGTTTCGCTCACTCTCGAAATCAAGCATTTTACAGCAGGTTGGAGCAGCCTGTATCTCAGCACAGGAATAAGGTAGGGAAGAATTCTAAGGCTCATTTTGACTGCCTCCAGAAGTTAGATCAGATGGCAAATTGGATTTGGTGCTAGGTCTTTCCCTTTCGGTTTTACCCCAACAATGTTTTCATTAGTTTCGCTCACTCTCGAAATCAAGCATTTTACAGCAGGTTGGAGCAGCCTATATCTCAGCACAGGAATAAGGTAGGGAAGAATTCTAAGGCTCATTTTGACTGCCTCCAGAAGTTAGATCAGATGGCAAATTGGATTTGGTGCTAGGTCTTTCCCTTTAGGTTTTACCCTTCCAATGTTTTCATTAGTTTCGCTCACTCTCGAAATCAAGCATTTTACAGCAGGTTGGAGCAGCCTGTATCTCAGCACAGGAATAAGGTAGGGAAGAATTCTAAGGATCATTTTGACTGCCTCCAGAAGTTAGATCAGATGGCAAATTGGATTTGGTGCTAGGTCTTTCCCTTTAGGTTTTACCCCAACAATGTTTTCATTAGTTTCGCTCACTCTCGAAATCAAGCATTTTACAGCAGGTTGGAGCAGCCTGTATCTCAGCACAGGAATAAGGTAGGGAAGAATTCTAAGGATCATTTTGACTGCCTCCAGAAGTTAGATCAGATGGCAAATTGGATTTGGTGCTAGGTCTTTCCCTTTAGGTTTTACCCCAACAATGTTTTCATTAGTTTCGCTCACTCTCGAAATCAAGCATTTTACAGCAGGTTGGAGCAGCCTGTATCTCAGCACAGGAATAAGGTAGGGAAGAATTCTAAGGCTCATTTTGACTGCCTCCAGAAGTTAGATCAGATGGCAAATTGGATTTGGTGCTAGGTCTTTCCCTTTCGGTTTTACCCCAACAATGTTTTCATTAGTTTCGCTCACTCTCGAAATCAAGCATTTTACAGCAGGTTGGAGCAGCCTATATCTCAGCACAGGAATAAGGTAGGGAAGAATTCTAAGGCTCATTTTGACTGCCTCCAGAAGTTAGATCAGATGGCAAATTGGATTTGGTGCTAGGTCTTTCCCTTTAGGTTTTACCCCAACAATGTTTTCATTAGTTTCGCTCACTCTCGAAATCAAGCATTTTACAGCAGGTTGGAGCAGCCTGTATCTCAGCACAGGAATAAGGTAGGGAAGAATTCTAAGGATCATTTTGACTGCCTCCAGAAGTTAGATCAGATGGCAAATTGGATTTGGTGCTAGGTCTTTCCCTTTAGGTTTTACCCCAACAATGTTTTCATTAGTTTCGCTCACTCTCGAAATCAAGCATTTTACAGCAGGTTGGAGCAGCCTGTATCTCAGCACAGGAATAAGGTAGGGAAGAATTCTAAGGATCATTTTGACTGCCTCCAGAAGTTAGATCAGATGGCAAATTGGATTTGGTGCTAGGTCTTTCCCTTTAGGTTTTACCCCAACAATGTTTTCATTAGTTTCGCTCACTCTCGAAATCAAGCATTTTACAGCAGGTTGGAGCAGCCTGTATCTCAGCACAGGAATAAGGTAGGGAAGAATTCTAAGGCTCATTTTGACTGCCTCCAGAAGTTAGATCAGATGGCAAATTGGATTTGGTGCTAGGTCTTTCCCTTTCGGTTTTACCCCAACAATGTTTTCATTAGTTTCGCTCACTCTCGAAATCAAGCATTTTACAGCAGGTTGGAGCAGCCTATATCTCAGCACAGGAATAAGGTAGGGAAGAATTCTAAGGATCATTTTGACTGCCTCCAGAAGTTAGATCAGATGGCAAATTGGATTTGGTGCTAGGTCTTTCCCTTTAGGTTTTACCCCAACAATGTTTTCATTAGTTTCGCTCACTCTCGAAATCAAGCATTTTACAGCAGGTTGGAGCAGCCTGTATCTCAGCACAGGAATAAGGTAGGGAAGAATTCTAAGGCTCATTTTGACTGCCTCCAGAAGTTAGATCAGATGGCAAATTGGATTTGGTGCTAGGTCTTTCCCTTTAGGTTTTACCCCAACAATGTTTTCATTAGTTTCGCTCACTCTCGAAATCAAGCATTTTACAGCAGGTTGGAGCAGCCTGTATCTCAGCACAGGAATAAGGTAGGGAAGAATTCTAAGGATCATTTTGACTGCCTCCAGAAGTTAGATCAGATGGCAAATTGGATTTGGTGCTAGGTCTTTCCCTTTAGGTTTTACCCCAACAATGTTTTCATTAGTTTCGCTCACTCTCGAAATCAAGCATTTTACAGCAGGTTGGAGCAGCCTGTATCTCAGCACAGGAATAAGGTAGGGAAGAATTCAAATGCTCATTTTGACTGCCTCCAGAAGTTAGATCAGATGGCAAATTGGATTTGGTGCTAGGTCTTTCCCTTTAGGTTTTACCCCAACAATGTTTTCATTAGTTTCGCTCACTCTCGAAATCAAGCATTTTGCAGCAGGTTGGAGCAGCCTGTATCTCAGCACAGGAATAAGGTAGGGAAGAATTCTAAGGATCATTTTGACTGCCTCCAGAAGTTAGATCAGATGGCAAATTGGATTTGGTGCTAGGTCTTTCCCTTTAGGTTTTACCCCAACAATGTTTTCATTAGTTTCGCTCACTCTCGAAATCAAGCATTTTAGAGCAGGTTGGAGCAGCCTGTATCTCAGCACAGGAATAAGGTAGGGAAGAATTCTAAGGATCATTTTGACTGCCTCCAGAAGTTAGATCAGATGGCAAATTGGATTTGGTGCTAGGTCTTTCCCTTTAGGTTTTACCCCAACAATGTTTTCATTAGTTTCGCTCACTCTCGAAATCAAGCATTTTACAGCAGGTTGGAGCAGCCTGTATCTCAGCACAGGAATAAGGTAGGGAAGAATTCAAATGCTCATTTTGACTGCCTCCAGAAGTTAGATCAGATGGCAAATTGGATTTGGTGCTAGGTCTTTCCCTTTAGGTTTTACCCCAACAATGTTTTCATTAGTTTCGCTCACTCTCGAAATCAAGCATTTTACAGCAGGTTGGAGCAGCCTGTATCTCAGCACAGGAATAAGGTAGGGAAGAATTCTAAGGCTCATTTTGACTGCCTCCAGAAGTTAGATCAGATGGCAAATTGGATTTGGTGCTAGGTCTTTCCCTTTAGGTTTTACCCCAACAATGTTTTCATTAGTTTCGCTCACTCTCGAAATCAAGCATTTTACAGCAGGTTGGAGCAGCCTGTATCTCAGCACAGGAATAAGGTAGGGAAGAATTCTAAGGATCATTTTGACTGCCTCCAGAAGTTAGATCAGATGGCAAATTGGATTTGGTGCTAGGTCTTTCCCTTTAGGTTTTACCCCAACAATGTTTTCATTAGTTTCGCTCACTCTCGAAATCAAGCATTTTACAGCAGGTTGGAGCAGCCTGTATCTCAGCACAGGAATAAGGTAGGGAAGAATTCTAAGGATCATTTTGACTGCCTCCAGAAGTTAGATCAGATGGCAAATTGGATTTGGTGCTAGGTCTTTCCCTTTCGGTTTTACCCCAACAATGTTTTCATTAGTTTCGCTCACTCTCGAAATCAAGCATTTTACAGCAGGTTGGAGCAGCCTATATCTCAGCACAGGAATAAGGTAGGGAAGAATTCTAAGGCTCATTTTGACTGCCTCCAGAAGTTAGATCAGATGGCAAATTGGATTTGGTGCTAGGTCTTTCCCTTTAGGTTTTACCCCAACAATGTTTTCATTAGTTTCGCTCACTCTCGAAATCAAGCATTTTACAGCAGGTTGGAGCAGCCTGTATCTCAGCACAGGAATAAGGTAGGGAAGAATTCTAAGGCTCATTTTGACTGCCTCCAGAAGTTAGATCAGATGGCAAATTGGATTTGGTGCTAGGTCTTTCCCTTTCGGTTTTACCCCAACAATGTTTTCATTAGTTTCGCTCACTCTCGAAATCAAGCATTTTATAGCAGGTTGGAGCAGCCTATATCTCAGCACAGGAATAAGGTAGGGAAGAATTCTAAGGCTCATTTTGACTGCCTCCAGAAGTTAGATCAGATGGCAAATTGGATTTGGTGCTAGGTCTTTCCCTTTAGGTTTTACCCCAACAATGTTTTCATTAGTTTCGCTCACTCTCGAAATCAAGCATTTTACAGCAGGTTGGAGCAGCCTGTATCTCAGCACAGGAATAAGGTAGGGAAGAATTCTAAGGATCATTTTGACTGCCTCCAGAAGTTAGATCAGATGGCAAATTGGATTTGGTGCTAGGTCTTTCCCTTTAGGTTTTACCCCAACAATGTTTTCATTAGTTTCGCTCACTCTCAAAATCAAGCATTTTACAGCAGGTTGGAGCAGCCTGTATCTCAGCACAGGAATAAGGTAGGGAAGAATTCTAAGGATCATTTTGACTGCCTCCAGAAGTTAGATCAGATGGCAAATTGGATTTGGTGCTAGGTCTTTCCCTTTAGGTTTTACCCCAACAATGTTTTCATTAGTTTCGCTCACTCTCGAAATCAAGCATTTTACAGCAGGTTGGAGCAGCCTGTATCTCAGCACAGGAATAAGGTAGGGAAGAATTCAAATGCTCATTTTGACTGCCTCCAGAAGTTAGATCAGATGGCAAATTGGATTTGGTGCTAGGTCTTTCCCTTTAGGTTTTACCCCAACAATGTTTTCATTAGTTTCGCTCACTCTCGAAATCAAGCATTTTACAGCAGGTTGGAGCAGCCTGTATCTCAGCACAGGAATAAGGTAGGGAAGAATTCTAAGGCTCATTTTGACTGCCTCCAGAAGTTAGATCAGATGGCAAATTGGATTTGGTGCTAGGTCTTTCCCTTTAGGTTTTACCCCAACAATGTTTTCATTAGTTTCGCTCACTCTCGCAATCAAGCATTTTACAGCAGGTTGGAGCAGCCTGTATCTCAGCACAGGAATAAGGTAGGGAAGAATTCTAAGGATCATTTTGACTGCCTCCAGAAGTTAGATCAGATGGCAAATTGGATTTGGTGCTAGGTCTTTCCCTTTAGGTTTTACCCCAACAATGTTTTCATTAGTTTCGCTCACTCTCGAAATCAAGCATTTTACAGCAGGTTGGAGCAGCCTGTATCTCAGCACAGGAATAAGGTAGGGAAGAATTCTAAGGCTCATTTTGACTGCCTCCAGAAGTTAGATCAGATGGCAAATTGGATTTGGTGCTAGGTCTTTCCCTTTAGGTTTTACCCCAACAATGTTTTCATTAGTTTCGCTCACTCTCGAAATCAAGCATTTTACAGCAGGTTGGAGCAGCCTGTATCTCAGCACAGGAATAAGGTAGGGAAGAATTCTAAGGATCATTTTGACTGCCTCCAGAAGTTAGATCAGATGGCAAATTGGATTTGGTGCTAGGTCTTTCCCTTTAGGTTTTACCCCAACAATGTTTTCATTAGTTTCGCTCACTCTCAAAATCAAGCATTTTACAGCAGGTTGGAGCAGCCTGTATCTCAGCACAGGAATAAGGTAGGGAAGAATTCTAAGGATCATTTTGACTGCCTCCAGAAGTTAGATCAGATGGCAAATTGGATTTGGTGCTAGGTCTTTCCCTTTAGGTTTTACCCCAACAATGTTTTCATTAGTTTCGCTCACTCTCAAAATCAAGCATTTTACAGCAGGTTGGAGCAGCCTGTATCTCAGCACAGGAATAAGGTAGGGAAGAATTCAAATGCTCATTTTGACTGCCTCCAGAAGTTAGATCAGATGGCAAATTGGATTTGGTGCTAGGTCTTTCCCTTTAGGTTTTACCCCAACAATGTTTTCATTAGTTTCGCTCACTCTCGAAATCAAGCATTTTACAGCAGGTTGGAGCAGCCTGTATCTCAGCACAGGAATAAGGTAGGGAAGAATTCTAAGGATCATTTTGACTGCCTCCAGAAGTTAGATCAGATGGCAAATTGGATTTGGTGCTAGGTCTTTCCCTTTAGGTTTTACCCCAACAATGTTTTCATTAGTTTCGCTCACTCTCGAAATCAAGCATTTTACAGCAGGTTGGAGCAGCCTGTATCTCAGCACAGGAATAAGGTAGGGAAGAATTCTAAGGATCATTTTGACTGCCTCCAGAAGTTAGATCAGATGGCAAATTGGATTTGGTGCTAGGTCTTTCCCTTTAGGTTTTACCCCAACAATGTTTTCATTAGTTTCGCTCACTCTCGAAATCAAGCATTTTACAGCAGGTTGGAGCAGCCTGTATCTCAGCACAGGAATAAGGTAGGGAAGAATTCTAAGGCTCATTTTGACTGCCTCCAGAAGTTAGATCAGATGGCAAATTGGATTTGGTGCTAGGTCTTTCCCTTTAGGTTTTACCCCAACAATGTTTTCATTAGTTTCGCTCACTCTCGAAATCAAGCATTTTACAGCAGGTTGGAGCAGCCTGTATCTCAGCACAGGAATAAGGTAGGGAAGAATTCTAAGGCTCATTTTGACTGCCTCCAGAAGTTAGATCAGATGGCAAATTGGATTTGGTGCTAGGTCTTTCCCTTTAGGTTTTACCCCAACAATGTTTTCATTAGTTTCGCTCACTCTCGAAATCAAGCATTTTACAGCAGGTTGGAGCAGCCTGTATCTCAGCACAGGAATAAGGTAGGGAAGAATTCTAAGGCTCATTTTGACTGCCTCCAGAAGTTAGATCAGATGGCAAATTGGATTTGGTGCTAGGTCTTTCCCTTTAGGTTTTACCCCAACAATGTTTTCATTAGTTTCGCTCACTCTCGAAATCAAGCATTTTACAGCAGGTTGGAGCAGCCTGTATCTCAGCACAGGAATAAGGTAGGGAAGAATTCTAAGGCTCATTTTGACTGCCTCCAGAAGTTAGATCAGATGGCAAATTGGATTTGGTGCTAGGTCTTTCCCTTTAGGTTTTACCCCAACAATGTTTTCATTAGTTTCGCTCACTCTCGAAATCAAGCATTTTACAGCAGGTTGGAGCAGCCTGTATCTCAGCACAGGAATAAGGTAGGGAAGAATTCTAAGGATCATTTTGACTGCTCCAGAAGTTAGATCAGATGGCAAATTGGATTTGGTGCTAGGTCTTTCCCTTTAGGTTTTACCCCAACAATGTTTTCATTAGTTTCGCTCACTCTCGAAATCAAGCATTTTACAGCAGGTTGGAGCAGCCTGTATCTCAGCACAGGAATAAGGTAGGGAAGAATTCAAATGCTCATTTTGACTGCCTCCAGAAGTTAGATCAGATGGCAAATTGGATTTGGTGCTAGGTCTTTCCCTTTAGGTTTTACCCCAACAATGTTTTCATTAGTTTCGCTCACTCTCGAAATCAAGCATTTTACAGCAGGTTGGAGCAGCCTGTATCTCAGCACAGGAATAAGGTAGGGAAGAATTCTAAGGATCATTTTGACTGCCTCCAGAAGTTAGATCACATGGCAAATTGGATTTGGTGCTAGGTCTTTCCCTTTAGGTTTTACCCAACAATGTTTTCATTAGTTTCGCTCACTCTCGAAATCAAGCATTTTACAGCAGGTTGGAGCAGCCTGTATCTCAGCACAGGAATAAGGTAGGGAAGAATTCTAAGGCTCATTTTGACTGCCTCCAGAAGTTAGATCAGATGGCAAATTGGATTTGGTGCTAGGTCTTTCCCTTTAGGTTTTACCCCAACAATGTTTTCATTAGTTTCGCTCACTCTCGAAATCAAGCATTTTACAGCAGGTTGGAGCAGCCTGTATCTCAGCACAGGAATAAGGTAGGGAAGAATTCTAAGGATCATTTTGACTGCCTCCAGAAGTTAGATCAGATGGCAAATTGGATTTGGTGCTAGGTCTTTCCCTTTAGGTTTTACCCCAACAATGTTTTCATTAGTTTCGCTCACTCTCGAAATCAAGCATTTTACAGCAGGTTGGAGCAGCCTGTATCTCAGCACAGGAATAAGGTAGGGAAGAATTCTAAGGATCATTTTGACTGCCTCCAGAAGTTAGATCAGATGGCAAATTGGATTTGGTGCTAGGTCTTTCCCTTTAGGTTTTACCCCAACAATGTTTTCATTAGTTTCGCTCACTCTCGAAATCAAGCATTTTACAGCAGGTTGGAGCAGCCTGTATCTCAGCACAGGAATAAGGTAGGGAAGAATTCTAAGGCTCATTTTGACTGCCTCCAGAAGTTAGATCAGATGGCAAATTGGATTTGGTGCTAGGTCTTTCCCTTTAGGTTTTACCCAACTATGTTTTCATTAGTTTCGCTCACTCTCGAAATCAAGCATTTTACAGCAGGTTGGAGCAGCCTGTATCTCAGCACAGGAATAAGGTAGGGAAGAATTCTAAGGCTCATTTTGACTGCCTCCAGAAGTTAGATCAGATGGCAAATTGGATTTGGTGCTAGGTCTTTCCCTTTAGGTTTTACCCCAACAATGTTTTCATTAGTTTCGCTCACTCTCGAAATCAAGCATTTTACAGCAGGTTGGAGCAGCCTGTATCTCAGCACAGGAATAAGGTAGGGAAGAATTCTAAGGCTCATTTTGACTGCCTCCAGAAGTTAGATCAGATGGCAAATTGGATTTGGTGCTAGGTCTTTCCCTTTAGGTTTTACCCCAACAATGTTTTCATTAGTTTCGCTCACTCTCGAAATCAAGCATTTTACAGCAGGTTGGAGCAGCCTGTATCTCAGCACAGGAATAAGGTAGGGAAGAATTCTAAGGATCATTTTGACTGCTCCAGAAGTTAGATCAGATGGCAAATTGGATTTGGTGCTAGGTCTTTCCCTTTAGGTTTTACCCCAACAATGTTTTCATTAGTTTCGCTCACTCTCGAAATCAAGCATTTTACAGCAGGTTGGAGCAGCCTGTATCTCAGCACAGGAATAAGGTAGGGAAGAATTCAAATGCTCATTTTGACTGCCTCCAGAAGTTAGATCAGATGGCAAATTGGATTTGGTGCTAGGTCTTTCCCTTTAGGTTTTACCCCAACAATGTTTTCATTAGTTTCGCTCACTCTCGAAATCAAGCATTTTACAGCAGGTTGGAGCAGCCTGTATCTCAGCACAGGAATAAGGTAGGGAAGAATTCAAATGCTCATTTTGACTGCCTCCAGAAGTTAGATCACATGGCAAATTGGATTTGGTGCTAGGTCTTTCCCTTTAGGTTTTACCCAACAATGTTTTCATTAGTTTCGCTCACTCTCGAAATCAAGCATTTTACAGCAGGTTGGAGCAGCCTGTATCTCAGCACAGGAATAAGGTAGGGAAGAATTCTAAGGCTCATTTTGACTGCCTCCAGAAGTTAGATCAGATGGCAAATTGGATTTGGTGCTAGGTCTTTCCCTTTAGGTTTTACCCCAACAATGTTTTCATTAGTTTCGCTCACTCTCGAAATCAAGCATTTTACAGCAGGTTGGAGCAGCCTGTATCTCAGCACAGGAATAAGGTAGGGAAGAATTCTAAGGATCATTTTGACTGCCTCCAGAAGTTAGATCAGATGGCAAATTGGATTTGGTGCTAGGTCTTTCCCTTTAGGTTTTACCCCAACAATGTTTTCATTAGTTTCGCTCACTCTCGAAATCAAGCATTTTACAGCAGGTTGGAGCAGCCTGTATCTCAGCACAGGAATAAGGTAGGGAAGAATTCTAAGGCTCATTTTGACTGCCTCCAGAAGTTAGATCAGATGGCAAATTGGATTTGGTGCTAGGTCTTTCCCTTTAGGTTTTACCCCAACAATGTTTTCATTAGTTTCGCTCACTCTCGAAATCAAGCATTTTACAGCAGGTTGGAGCAGCCTGTATCTCAGCACAGGAATAAGGTAGGGAAGAATTCTAAGGCTCATTTTGACTGCCTCCAGAAGTTAGATCAGATGGCAAATTGGATTTGGTGCTAGGTCTTTCCCTTTAGGTTTTACCCCAACAATGTTTTCATTAGTTTCGCTCACTCTCGAAATCAAGCATTTTACAGCAGGTTGGAGCAGCCTGTATCTCAGCACAGGAATAAGGTAGGGAAGAATTCTAAGGCTCATTTTGACTGCCTCCAGAAGTTAGATCAGATGGCAAATTGGATTTGGTGCTAGGTCTTTCCCTTTAGGTTTTACCCCAACAATGTTTTCATTAGTTTCGCTCACTCTCGAAATCAAGCATTTTACAGCAGGTTGGAGCAGCCTGTATCTCAGCACAGGAATAAGGTAGGGAAGAATTCTAAGGCTCATTTTGACTGCCTCCAGAAGTTAGATCAGATGGCAAATTGGATTTGGTGCTAGGTCTTTCCCTTTCGGTTTTACCCCAACAATGTTTTCATTAGTTTCGCTCACTCTCGAAATCAAGCATTTTACAGCAGGTTGGAGCAGCCTGTATCTCAGCACAGGAATAAGGTAGGGAAGAATTCTAAGGATCATTTTGACTGCCTCCAGAAGTTAGATCAGATGGCAAATTGGATTTGGTGCTAGGTCTTTCCCTTTAGGTTTTACCCCAACAATGTTTTCATTAGTTTCGCTCACTCTCGAAATCAAGCATTTTACAGCAGGTTGGAGCAGCCTGTATCTCAGCACAGGAATAAGGTAGGGAAGAATTCTAAGGATCATTTTGACTGCCTCCAGAAGTTAGATCAGATGGCAAATTGGATTTGGTGCTAGGTCTTTCCCTTTAGGTTTTACCCCAACAATGTTTTCATTAGTTTCGCTCACTCTCGAAATCAAGCATTTTACAGCAGGTTGGAGCAGCCTGTATCTCAGCACAGGAATAAGGTAGGGAAGAATTCTAAGGCTCATTTTGACTGCCTCCAGAAGTTAGATCAGATGGCAAATTGGATTTGGTGCTAGGTCTTTCCCTTTAGGTTTTACCCCAACAATGTTTTCATTAGTTTCGCTCACTCTCGAAATCAAGCATTTTACAGCAGGTTGGAGCAGCCTGTATCTCAGCACAGGAATAAGGTAGGGAAGAATTCAAATGCTCATTTTGACTGACTCTAGAAGTTAGATCAGATGGCAAATTGGATTTGGTGCTAGGTCTTTCCCTTTAGGTTTTACCCCAACAATGTTTTCATTAGTTTCGCTCACTCTCGAAATCAAGCATTTTACAGCAGGTTGGAGCAGCCTGTATCTCAGCACAGGAATAAGGTAGGGAAGAATTCTAAGGCTCATTTTGACTGCCTCCAGAAGTTAGATCAGATGGCAAATTGGATTTGGTGCTAGGTCTTTCCCTTTAGGTTTTACCCCAACAATGTTTTCATTAGTTTCGCTCACTCTCGAAATCAAGCATTTTACAGCAGGTTGGAGCAGCCTGTATCTCAGCACAGGAATAAGGTAGGGAAGAATTCTAAGGATCATTTTGACTGCCTCCAGAAGTTAGATCAGATGGCAAATTGGATTTGGTGCTAGGTCTTTCTCTTTAGGTTTTACCCCAACAATGTTTTCATTAGTTTCGCTCACTCTCGAAATCAAGCATTTTACAGCAGGTTGGAGCAGCCTGTATCTCAGCACAGGAATAAGGTAGGGAAGAATTCTAAGGATCATTTTGACTGCCTCCAGAAGTTAGATCAGATGGCAAATTGGATTTGGTGCTAGGTCTTTCCCTTTAGGTTTTACCCCAACAATGTTTTCATTAGTTTTGCTCACTCTCGAAATCAAGCATTTTACAGCAGGTTGGAGCAGCCTGTATCTCAGCACAGGAATAAGGTAGGGAAGAATTCTAAGGCTCATTTTGACTGCCTCCAGAAGTTAGATCAGATGGCAAATTGGATTTGGTGCTAGGTCTTTCCCTTTAGGTTTTACCCCAACAATGTTTTCATTAGTTTCGCTCACTCTCGAAATCAAGCATTTTACAGCAGGTTGGAGCAGCCTGTATCTCAGCACAGGAATAAGGTAGGGAAGAATTCAAATGCTCATTTTGACTGCCTCCAGAAGTTAGATCAGATGGCAAATTGGATTTGGTGCTAGGTCTTTCCCTTTAGGTTTTACCCCAACAATGTTTTCATTAGTTTCGCTCACTCTCGAAATCAAGCATTTTACAGCAGGTTGGAGCAGCCTGTATCTCAGCACAGGAATAAGGTAGGGAAGAATTCTAAGGATCATTTTGACTGCCTCCAGAAGTTAGATCAGATGGCAAATTGGATTTGGTGCTAGGTCTTTCTCTTTAGGTTTTACCCCAACAATGTTTTCATTAGTTTCGCTCACTCTCGAAATCAAGCATTTTACAGCAGGTTGGAGCAGCCTGTATCTCAGCACAGGAATAAGGTAGGGAAGAATTCTAAGGATCATTTTGACTGCCTCCAGAAGTTAGATCAGATGGCAAATTGGATTTGGTGCTAGGTCTTTCCCTTTAGGTTTTACCCCAACAATGTTTTCATTAGTTTCGCTCACTCTCGAAATCAAGCATTTTACAGCAGGTTGGAGCAGCCTGTATCTCAGCACAGGAATAAGGTAGGGAAGAATTCTAAGGCTCATTTTGACTGCCTCCAGAAGTTAGATCAGATGGCAAATTGGATTTGGTGCTAGGTCTTTCCCTTTAGGTTTTACCCCAACAATGTTTTCATTAGTTTCGCTCACTCTCGAAATCAAGCATTTTACAGCAGGTTGGAGCAGCCTGTATCTCAGCACAGGAATAAGGTAGGGAAGAATTCTAAGGCTCATTTTGACTGCCTCCAGAAGTTAGATCAGATGGCAAATTGGATTTGGTGCTAGGTCTTTCCCTTTAGGTTTTACCCCAACAATGTTTTCATTAGTTTCGCTCACTCTCGAAATCAAGCATTTTACAGCAGGTTGGAGCAGCCTGTATCTCAGCACAGGAATAAGGTAGGGAAGAATTCTAAGGATCATTTTGACTGCCTCCAGAAGTTAGATCAGATGGCAAATTGGATTTGGTGCTAGGTCTTTCCCTTTAGGTTTTACCCCAACAATGTTTTCATTAGTTTCGCTCACTCTCGAAATCAAGCATTTTACAGCAGGTTGGAGCAGCCCTGTATCTCAGCACAGGAATAAGGTAGGGAAGAATTCAAATGCTCATTTTGACTGCCTCCAGAAGTTAGATCAGATGGCAAATTGGATTTGGTGCTAGGTCTTTCCCTTTAGGTTTTACCCCAACAATGTTTTCATTAGTTTCGCTCACTCTCGAAATCAAGCATTTTACAGCAGGTTGGAGCAGCCTGTATCTCAGCACAGGAATAAGGTAGGGAAGAATTCTAAGGCTCATTTTGACTGCCTCCAGAAGTTAGATCAGATGGCAAATTGGATTTGGTGCTAGGTCTTTCCCTTTAGGTTTTACCCCAACAATGTTTTCATTAGTTTCGCTCACTCTCGAAATCAAGCATTTTACAGCAGGTTGGAGCAGCCTGTATCTCAGCACAGGAATAAGGTAGGGAAGAATTCTAAGGCTCATTTTGACTGCCTCCAGAAGTTAGATCAGATGGCAAATTGGATTTGGTGCTAGGTCTTTCCCTTTAGGTTTTACCCCAACAATGTTTTCATTAGTTTCGCTCACTCTCGAAATCAAGCATTTTACAGCAGGTTGGAGCAGCCTGTATCTCAGCACAGGAATAAGGTAGGGAAGAATTCAAATGCTCATTTTGACTGCCTCCAGAAGTTAGATCAGATGGCAAATTGGATTTGGTGCTAGGTCTTTCCCTTTAGGTTTTACCCCAACAATGTTTTCATTAGTTTCGCTCACTCTCGAAATCAAGCATTTTACAGCAGGTTGGAGCAGCCTGTATCTCAGCACAGGAATAAGGTAGGGAAGAATTCTAAGGCTCATTTTGACTGCCTCCAGAAGTTAGATCAGATGGCAAATTGGATTTGGTGCTAGGTCTTTCCCTTTAGGTTTTACCCCAACAATGTTTTCATTAGTTTCGCTCACTCTCGAAATCAAGCATTTTACAGCAGGTTGGAGCAGCCTGTATCTCAGCACAGGAATAAGGTAGGGAAGAATTCTAAGGCTCATTTTGACTGCCTCCAGAAGTTAGATCAGATGGCAAATTGGATTTGGTGCTAGGTCTTTCCCTTTAGGTTTTACCCCAACAATGTTTTCATTAGTTTCGCTCACTCTCGAAATCAAGCATTTTACAGCAGGTTGGAGCAGCCTGTATCTCAGCACAGGAATAAGGTAGGGAAGAATTCTAAGGATCATTTTGACTGCCTCCAGAAGTTAGATCAGATGGCAAATTGGATTTGGTGCTAGGTCTTTCCCTTTAGGTTTTACCCCAACAATGTTTTCATTAGTTTCGCTCACTCTCGAAATCAAGCATTTTACAGCAGGTTGGAGCAGCCTGTATCTCAGCACAGGAATAAGGTAGGGAAGAATTCAAATGCTCATTTTGACTGCCTCTAGAAGTTAGATCAGATGGCAAATTGGATTTGGTGCTAGGTCTTTCCCTTTAGGTTTTACCCCAACAATGTTTTCATTAGTTTCGCTCACTCTCGAAATCAAGCATTTTACAGCAGGTTGGAGCAGCCTGTATCTCAGCACAGGAATAAGGTAGGGAAGAATTCTAAGGCTCATTTTGACTGCCTCCAGAAGTTAGATCAGATGGCAAATTGGATTTGGTGCTAGGTCTTTCCCTTTAGGTTTTACCCCAACAATGTTTTCATTAGTTTCGCTCACTCTCGAAATCAAGCATTTTACAGCAGGTTGGAGCAGCCTGTATCTCAGCACAGGAATAAGGTAGGGAAGAATTCAAAGGCTCATTTTGACTGCCTCCAGAAGTTAGATCAGATGGCAAATTGGATTTGGTGCTAGGTCTTTCCCTTTAGGTTTTACCCCAACAATGTTTTCATTAGTTTCGCTCACTCTCGAAATCAAGCATTTTACAGCAGGTTGGAGCAGCCTGTATCTCAGCACAGGAATAAGGTAGGGAAGAATTCAAATGCTCATTTTGACTGCCTCCAGAAGTTAGATCAGATGGCAAATTGGATTTGGTGCTAGGTCTTTCCCTTTAGGTTTTACCCCAACAATGTTTTCATTAGTTTCGCTCACTCTCGAAATCAAGCATTTTACAGCAGGTTGGAGCAGCCTGTATCTCAGCACAGGAATAAGGTAGGGAAGAATTCTAAGGCTCATTTTGACTGCCTCCAGAAGTTAGATCAGATGGCAAATTGGATTTGGTGCTAGGTCTTTCCCTTTAGGTTTTACCCCAACAATGTTTTCATTAGTTTCGCTCACTCTCGAAATCAAGCATTTTACAGCAGGTTGGAGCAGCCTGTATCTCAGCACAGGAATAAGGTAGGGAAGAATTCTAAGGCTCATTTTGACTGCCTCCAGAAGTTAGATCAGATGGCAAATTGGATTTGGTGCTAGGTCTTTCCCTTTAGGTTTTACCCCAACAATGTTTTCATTAGTTTCGCTCACTCTCGAAATCAAGCATTTTACAGCAGGTTGGAGCAGCCTGTATCTCAGCACAGGAATAAGGTAGGGAAGAATTCTAAGGCTCATTTTGACTGCCTCCAGAAGTTAGATCAGATGGCAAATTGGATTTGGTGCTAGGTCTTTCCCTTTAGGTTTTACCCCAACAATGTTTTCATTAGTTTCGCTCACTCTCGAAATCAAGCATTTTACAGCAGGTTGGAGCAGCCTGTATCTCAGCACAGGAATAAGGTAGGGAAGAATTCAAATGCTCATTTTGACTGCCTCCAGAAGTTAGATCAGATGGCAAATTGGATTTGGTGCTAGGTCTTTCCCTTTAGGTTTTACCCCAACAATGTTTTCATTAGTTTCGCTCACTCTCGAAATCAAGCATTTTACAGCAGGTTGGAGCAGCCTGTATCTCAGCACAGGAATAAGGTAGGGAAGAATTCTAAGGCTCATTTTGACTGCCTCCAGAAGTTAGATCAGATGGCAAATTGGATTTGGTGCTAGGTCTTTCCCTTTAGGTTTTACCCCAACAATGTTTTCATTAGTTTCGCTCACTCTCGAAATCAAGCATTTTACAGCAGGTTGGAGCAGCCTGTATCTCAGCACAGGAATAAGGTAGGGAAGAATTCTAAGGCTCATTTTGACTGCCTCCAGAAGTTAGATCAGATGGCAAATTGGATTTGGTGCTAGGTCTTTCCCTTTAGGTTTTACCCCAACAATGTTTTCATTAGTTTCGCTCACTCTCGAAATCAAGCATTTTACAGCAGGTTGGAGCAGCCTGTATCTCAGCACAGGAATAAGGTAGGGAAGAATTCTAAGGATCATTTTGACTGCCTCCAGAAGTTAGATCAGATGGCAAATTGGATTTGGTGCTAGGTCTTTCCCTTTAGGTTTTACCCCAACAATGTTTTCATTAGTTTCGCTCACTCTCGAAATCAAGCATTTTACAGCAGGTTGGAGCAGCCTGTATCTCAGCACAGGAATAAGGTAGGGAAGAATTCAAATGCTCATTTTGACTGCCTCTAGAAGTTAGATCAGATGGCAAATTGGATTTGGTGCTAGGTCTTTCCCTTTAGGTTTTACCCCAACAATGTTTTCATTAGTTTCGCTCACTCTCGAAATCAAGCATTTTACAGCAGGTTGGAGCAGCCTGTATCTCAGCACAGGAATAAGGTAGGGAAGAATTCTAAGGCTCATTTTGACTGCCTCCAGAAGTTAGATCAGATGGCAAATTGGATTTGGTGCTAGGTCTTTCCCTTTAGGTTTTACCCCAACAATGTTTTCATTAGTTTCGCTCACTCTCGAAATCAAGCATTTTACAGCAGGTTGGAGCAGCCTGTATCTCAGCACAGGAATAAGGTAGGGAAGAATTCAAAGGCTCATTTTGACTGCCTCCAGAAGTTAGATCAGATGGCAAATTGGATTTGGTGCTAGGTCTTTCCCTTTAGGTTTTACCCCAACAATGTTTTCATTAGTTTCGCTCACTCTCGAAATCAAGCATTTTACAGCAGGTTGGAGCAGCCTGTATCTCAGCACAGGAATAAGGTAGGGAAGAATTCAAATGCTCATTTTGACTGCCTCCAGAAGTTAGATCAGATGGCAAATTGGATTTGGTGCTAGGTCTTTCCCTTTAGGTTTTACCCCAACAATGTTTTCATTAGTTTCGCTCACTCTCGAAATCAAGCATTTTACAGCAGGTTGGAGCAGCCTGTATCTCAGCACAGGAATAAGGTAGGGAAGAATTCTAAGGCTCATTTTGACTGCCTCCAGAAGTTAGATCAGATGGCAAATTGGATTTGGTGCTAGGTCTTTCCCTTTAGGTTTTACCCCCAACAATGTTTTCATTAGTTTCGCTCACTCTCGAAATCAAGCATTTTACAGCAGGTTGGAGCAGCCTGTATCTCAGCACAGGAATAAGGTAGGGAAGAATTCTAAGGCTCATTTTGACTGCCTCCAGAAGTTAGATCAGATGGCAAATTGGATTTGGTGCTAGGTCTTTCCCTTTAGGTTTTACCCCAACAATGTTTTCATTAGTTTCGCTCACTCTCGAAATCAAGCATTTTACAGCAGGTTGGAGCAGCCTGTATCTCAGCACAGGAATAAGGTAGGGAAGAATTCTAAGGATCATTTTGACTGCCTCCAGAAGTTAGATCAGATGGCAAATTGGATTTGGTGCTAGGTCTTTCCCTTTAGGTTTTACCCCAACAATGTTTTCATTAGTTTCGCTCACTCTCGAAATCAAGCATTTTACAGCAGGTTGGAGCAGCCTGTATCTCAGCACAGGAATAAGGTAGGGAAGAATTCAAATGCTCATTTTGACTGCCTCTAGAAGTTAGATCAGATGGCAAATTGGATTTGGTGCTAGGTCTTTCCCTTTAGGTTTTACCCCAACAATGTTTTCATTAGTTTCGCTCACTCTCAAAATCAAGCATTTTACAGCAGGTTGGAGCAGCCTGTATCTCAGCACAGGAATAAGGTAGGGAAGAATTCTAAGGCTCATTTTGACTGCCTCCAGAAGTTAGATCAGATGGCAAATTGGATTTGGTGCTAGGTCTTTCCCTTTCGGTTTTACCCCAACAATGTTTTCATTAGTTTCGCTCACTCTCGAAATCAAGCATTTTACAGCAGGTTGGAGCAGCCTGTATCTCAGCACAGGAATAAGGTAGGGAAGAATTCAAATGCTCATTTTGACTGCCTCCAGAAGTTAGATCAGATGGCAAATTGGATTTGGTGCTAGGTCTTTCCCTTTAGGTTTTACCCCAACAATGTTTTCATTAGTTTCGCTCACTCTCGAAATCAAGCATTTTACAGCAGGTTGGAGCAGCCTGTATCTCAGCACAGGAATGAGGTAGGGAAGAATTCAAATGCTCATTTTGACTGCCTCCAGAAGTTAGATCAGATGGCAAATTGGATTTGGTGCTAGGTCTTTCCCTTTAGGTTTTACCCCAACAATGTTTTCATTAGTTTCGCTCACTCTCGAAATCAAGCATTTTACAGCAGGTTGGAGCAGCCTGTATCTCAGCACAGGAATAAGGTAGGGAAGAATTCAAATGCTCATTTTGACTGCCTCCAGAAGTTAGATCAGATGGCAAATTGGATTTGGTGCTAGGTCTTTCCCTTTAGGTTTTACCCCAACAATGTTTTCATTAGTTTCGCTCACTCTCGAAATCAAGCATTTTACAGCAGGTTGGAGCAGCCTGTATCTCAGCACAGGAATAAGGTAGGGAAGAATTCTAAGGCTCATTTTGACTGCCTCCAGAAGTTAGATCAGATGGCAAATTGGATTTGGTGCTAGGTCTTTCCCTTTAGGTTTTACCCCAACAATGTTTTCATTAGTTTCGCTCACTCTCGAAATCAAGCATTTTACAGCAGGTTGGAGCAGCCTGTATCTCAGCACAGGAATAAGGTAGGGAAGAATTCAAATGCTCATTTTGACTGCCCCCAGAAGTTAGATCAGATGGCAAATTGGATTTGGTGCTAGGTCTTTCCCTTTAGGTTTTACCCCAACAATGTTTTCATTAGTTTCGCTCACTCTCGAAATCAAGCATTTTACAGCAGGTTGGAGCAGCCTGTATCTCAGCACAGGAATGAGGTAGGGAAGAATTCAAATGCTCATTTTGACTGCCTCCAGAAGTTAGATCAGATGGCAAATTGGATTTGGTGCTAGGTCTTTCCCTTTAGGTTTTACCCCAACAATGTTTTCATTAGTTTCGCTCACTCTCGAAATCAAGCATTTTACAGCAGGTTGGAGCAGCCTGTATCTCAGCACAGGAATAAGGTAGGGAAGAATTCAAATGCTCATTTTGACTGCCTCCAGAAGTTAGATCAGATGGCAAATTGGATTTGGTGCTAGGTCTTTCCCTTTAGGTTTTACCCCAACAATGTTTTCATTAGTTTCGCTCACTCTCGAAATCAAGCATTTTACAGCAGGTTGGAGCAGCCTGTATCTCAGCACAGGAATAAGGTAGGGAAGAATTCTAAGGCTCATTTTGACTGCCTCCAGAAGTTAGATCAGATGGCAAATTGGATTTGGTGCTAGGTCTTTCCCTTTAGGTTTTACCCCAACAATGTTTTCATTAGTTTCGCTCACTCTCGAAATCAAGCATTTTACAGCAGGTTGGAGCAGCCTGTATCTCAGCACAGGAATAAGGTAGGGAAGAATTCTAAGGCTCATTTTGACTGCCTCCAGAAGTTAGATCAGATGGCAAATTGGATTTGGTGCTAGGTCTTTCCCTTTAGGTTTTACCCCAACAATGTTTTCATTAGTTTCGCTCACTCTCGAAATCAAGCATTTTACAGCAGGTTGGAGCAGCCTGTATCTCAGCACAGGAATAAGGTAGGGAAGAATTCTAAGGCTCATTTTGACTGCCTCCAGAAGTTAGATCAGATGGCAAATTGGATTTGGTGCTAGGTCTTTCCCTTTAGGTTTTACCCCAACAATGTTTTCATTAGTTTCGCTCACTCTCGAAATCAAGCATTTTACAGCAGGTTGGAGCAGCCTGTATCTCAGCACAGGAATAAGGTAGGGAAGAATTCTAAGGATCATTTTGACTGCCTCCAGAAGTTAGATCAGATGGCAAATTGGATTTGGTGCTAGGTCTTTCCCTTTAGGTTTTACCCCAACAATGTTTTCATTAGTTTCGCTCACTCTCGAAATCAAGCATTTTACAGCAGGTTGGAGCAGCCTGTATCTCAGCACAGGAATGAGGTAGGGAAGAATTCAAATGCTCATTTTGACTGCCTCCAGAAGTTAGATCAGATGGCAAATTGGGATTTGGTGCTAGGTCTTTCCCTTTAGGTTTTACCCCAACAATGTTTTCATTAGTTTCGCTCACTCTCGAAATCAAGCATTTTACAGCAGGTTGGAGCAGCCTGTATCTCAGCACAGGAATAAGGTAGGGAAGAATTCAAATGCTCATTTTGACTGCCTCCAGAAGTTAGATCAGATGGCAAATTGGATTTGGTGCTAGGTCTTTCCCTTTAGGTTTTACCCCAACAATGTTTTCATTAGTTTCGCTCACTCTCGAAATCAAGCATTTTACAGCAGGTTGGAGCAGCCTGTATCTCAGCACAGGAATAAGGTAGGGAAGAATTCTAAGGCTCATTTTGACTGCCTCCAGAAGTTAGATCAGATGGCAAATTGGATTTGGTGCTAGGTCTTTCCCCTTTAGGTTTTACCCCAACAATGTTTTCATTAGTTTCGCTCACTCTCGAAATCAAGCATTTTACAGCAGGTTGGAGCAGCCTGTATCTCAGCACAGGAATAAGGTAGGGAAGAATTCAAATGCTCATTTTGACTGCCCCCAGAAGTTAGATCAGATGGCAAATTGGATTTGGTGCTAGGTCTTTCCCTTTAGGTTTTACCCCAACAATGTTTTCATTAGTTTCGCTCACTCTCGAAATCAAGCATTTTACAGCAGGTTGGAGCAGCCTGTATCTCAGCACAGGAATGAGGTAGGGAAGAATTCAAATGCTCATTTTGACTACCTCCAGAAGTTAGATCAGATGGCAAATTGGATTTGGTGCTAGGTCTTTCCCTTTAGGTTTTACCCCAACAATGTTTTCATTAGTTTCGCTCACTCTCGAAATCAAGCATTTTACAGCAGGTTGGAGCAGCCCTGTATCTCAGCACAGGAATAAGGTAGGGAAGAATTCAAATGCTCATTTTGACTGCCTCCAGAAGTTAGATCAGATGGCAAATTGGATTTGGTGCTAGGTCTTTCCCTTTAGGTTTTACCCCAACAATGTTTTCATTAGTTTCGCTCACTCTCGAAATCAAGCATTTTACAGCAGGTTGGAGCAGCCTGTATCTCAGCACAGGAATAAGGTAGGGAAGAATTCTAAGGCTCATTTTGACTGCCTCCAGAAGTTAGATCAGATGGCAAATTGGATTTGGTGCTAGGTCTTTCCCTTTAGGTTTTACCCCAACAATGTTTTCATTAGTTTCGCTCACTCTCGAAATCAAGCATTTTACAGCAGGTTGGAGCAGCCTGTATCTCAGCACAGGAATAAGGTAGGGAAGAATTCTAAGGCTCATTTTGACTGCCTCCAGAAGTTAGATCAGATGGCAAATTGGATTTGGTGCTAGGTCTTTCCCTTTAGGTTTTACCCCAACAATGTTTTCATTAGTTTCGCTCACTCTCGAAATCAAGCATTTTACAGCAGGTTGGAGCAGCCTGTATCTCAGCACAGGAATAAGGTAGGGAAGAATTCTAAGGCTCATTTTGACTGCCTCCAGAAGTTAGATCAGATGGCAAATTGGATTTGGTGCTAGGTCTTTCCCTTTAGGTTTTACCCCAACAATGTTTTCATTAGTTTTCGCTCACTCTCGAAATCAAGCATTTTACAGCAGGTTGGAGCAGCCTGTATCTCAGCACAGGAATAAGGTAGGGAAGAATTCTAAGGATCATTTTGACTGCCTCCAGAAGTTAGATCAGATGGCAAATTGGATTTGGTGCTAGGTCTTTCCCTTTAGGTTTTACCCCAACAATGTTTTCATTAGTTTCGCTCACTCTCGAAATCAAGCATTTTACAGCAGGTTGGAGCAGCCTGTATCTCAGCACAGGAATAAGGTAGGGAAGAATTCAAATGCTCATTTTGACTGCCTCTAGAAGTTAGATCAGATGGCAAATTGGATTTGGTGCTAGGTCTTTCCCTTTAGGTTTTACCCCAACAATGTTTTCATTAGTTTCGCTCACTCTCGAAATCAAGCATTTTACAGCAGGTTGGAGCAGCCTGTATCTCAGCACAGGAATAAGGTAGGGAAGAATTCTAAGGCTCATTTTGACTGCCTCCAGAAGTTAGATCAGATGGCAAATTGGATTTGGTGCTAGGTCTTTCCCTTTAGGTTTTACCCCAACAATGTTTTCATTAGTTTCGCTCACTCTCGAAATCAAGCATTTTACAGCAGGTTGGAGCAGCCTGTATCTCAGCACAGGAATAAGGTAGGGAAGAATTCAAATGCTCATTTTGACTGCCTCCAGAAGTTAGATCAGATGGCAAATTGGATTTGGTGCTAGGTCTTTCCCTTTAGGTTTTACCCCCAACAATGTTTTCATTAGTTTCGCTCACTCTCGAAATCAAGCATTTTACAGCAGGTTGGAGCAGCCTGTATCTCAGCACAGGAATAAGGTAGGGAAGAATTCTAAGGATCATTTTGACTGCCTCCAGAAGTTAGATCAGATGGCAAATTGGATTTGGTGCTAGGTCTTTCCCTTTAGGTTTTACCCCAACAATGTTTTCATTAGTTTCGCTCACTCTCGAAATCAAGCATTTTACAGCAGGTTGGAGCAGCCTGTATCTCAGCACAGGAATAAGGTAGGGAAGAATTCTAAGGCTCATTTTGACTGCCTCCAGAAGTTAGATCAGATGGCAAATTGGATTTGGTGCTAGGTCTTTCCCTTTAGGTTTTACCCCAACAATGTTTTCATTAGTTTCGCTCACTCTCGAAATCAAGCATTTTACAGCAGGTTGGAGCAGCCTGTATCTCAGCACAGGAATAAGGTAGGGAAGAATTCTAAGGCTCATTTTGACTGCCTCCAGAAGTTAGATCAGATGGCAAATTGGATTTGGTGCTAGGTCTTTCCCTTTAGGTTTTACCCCAACAATGTTTTCATTAGTTTCGCTCACTCTCGAAATCAAGCATTTTACAGCAGGTTGGAGCAGCCTGTATCTCAGCACAGGAATAAGGTAGGGAAGAATTCTAAGGATCATTTTGACTGCCTCCAGAAGTTAGATCAGATGGCAAATTGGATTTGGTGCTAGGTCTTTCCCTTTAGGTTTTACCCCAACAATGTTTTCATTAGTTTCGCTCACTCTCGAAATCAAGCATTTTACAGCAGGTTGGAGCAGCCTGTATCTCAGCACAGGAATAAGGTAGGGAAGAATTCTAAGGATCATTTTGACTGCCTCCAGAAGTTAGATCAGATGGCAAATTGGATTTGGTGCTAGGTCTTTCCCTTTAGGTTTTACCCCAACAATGTTTTCATTAGTTTCGCTCACTCTCGAAATCAAGCATTTTACAGCAGGTTGGAGCAGCCTGTATCTCAGCACAGGAATAAGGTAGGGAAGAATTCTAAGGCTCATTTTGACTGCCTCCAGAAGTTAGATCAGATGGCAAATTGGATTTGGTGCTAGGTCTTTCCCTTTAGGTTTTACCCCAACAATGTTTTCATTAGTTTCGCTCACTCTCGAAATCAAGCATTTTACAGCAGGTTGGAGCAGCCTGTATCTCAGCACAGGAATAAGGTAGGGAAGAATTCTAAGGCTCATTTTGACTGCCTCCAGAAGTTAGATCAGATGGCAAATTGGATTTGGTGCTAGGTCTTTCCCTTTAGGTTTTACCCCAACAATGTTTTCATTAGTTTCGCTCACTCTCGAAATCAAGCATTTTACAGCAGGTTGGAGCAGCCTGTATCTCAGCACAGGAGTAAGGTAGGGAAGAATTCTAAGGCTCATTTTGACTGCCTCCAGAAGTTAGATCAGATGGCAAATTGGATTTGGTGCTAGGTCTTTCCCTTTAGGTTTTACCCCAACAATGTTTTCATTAGTTTCGCTCACTCTCGAAATCAAGCATTTTACAGCAGGTTGGAGCAGCCTGTATCTCAGCACAGGAATAAGGTAGGGAAGAATTCAAATGCTCATTTTGACTGCCTCCAGAAGTTAGATCAGATGGCAAATTGGATTTGGTGCTAGGTCTTTCCCTTTAGGTTTTACCCCAACAATGTTTTCATTAGTTTCGCTCACTCTCGAAATCAAGCATTTTACAGCAGGTTGGAGCAGCCTGTATCTCAGCACAGGAATAAGGTAGGGAAGAATTCTAAGGCTCATTTTGACTGCCTCCAGAAGTTAGATCAGATGGCAAATTGGATTTGGTGCTAGGTCTTTCCCTTTAGGTTTTACCCCAACAATGTTTTCATTAGTTTCGCTCACTCTCGAAATCAAGCATTTTACAGCAGGTTGGAGCAGCCTGTATCTCAGCACAGGAATAAGGTAGGGAAGAATTCTAAGGCTCATTTTGACTGCCTCCAGAAGTTAGATCAGATGGCAAATTGGATTTGGTGCTAGGTCTTTCCCTTTAGGTTTTACCCCAACAATGTTTTCACTAGTTTCGCTCACTCTCGAAATCAAGCATTTTACAGCAGGTTGGAGCAGCCTGTATCTCAGCACAGGAATAAGGTAGGGAAGAATTCTAAGGCTCATTTTGACTGCCTCCAGAAGTTAGATCAGATGGCAAATTGGATTTGGTGCTAGGTCTTTCCCTTTAGGTTTTACCCCAACAATGTTTTCATTAGTTTCGCTCACTCTCGAAATCAAGCATTTTACAGCAGGTTGGAGCAGCCTGTATCTCAGCACAGGAATAAGGTAGGGAAGAATTCAAATGCTCATTTTGACTGCCTCCAGAAGTTAGATCAGATGGCAAATTGGATTTGGTGCTAGGTCTTTCCCTTTAGGTTTTACCCCAACAATGTTTTCATTAGTTTCGCTCACTCTCGAAATCAAGCATTTTACAGCAGGTTGGAGCAGCCTGTATCTCAGCACAGGAATAAGGTAGGGAAGAATTCTAAGGCTCATTTTGACTGCCTCCAGAAGTTAGATCAGATGGCAAATTGGATTTGGTGCTAGGTCTTTCCCTTTAGGTTTTACCCCAACAATGTTTTCATTAGTTTCGCTCACTCTCGAAATCAAGCATTTTACAGCAGGTTGGAGCAGCCTGTATCTCAGCACAGGAATAAGGTAGGGAAGAATTCTAAGGCTCATTTTGACTGCCTCCAGAAGTTAGATCAGATGGCAAATTGGATTTGGTGCTAGGTCTTTCCCTTTAGGTTTTACCCCAACAATGTTTTCATTAGTTTCGCTCACTCTCGAAATCAAGCATTTTACAGCAGGTTGGAGCAGCCTGTATCTCAGCACAGGAATAAGGTAGGGAAGAATTCTAAGGATCATTTTGACTGCCTCCAGAAGTTAGATCAGATGGCAAATTGGATTTGGTGCTAGGTCTTTCCCTTTAGGTTTTACCCCAACAATGTTTTCATTAGTTTCGCTCACTCTCGAAATCAAGCATTTTACAGCAGGTTGGAGCAGCCTGTATCTCAGCACAGGAATAAGGTAGGGAAGAATTCCAAGGATCATTTTGACTGCCTCCAGAAGTTAGATCAGATGGCAAATTGGATTTGGTGCTAGGTCTTTCCCTTTAGGTTTTACCCCAACAATGTTTTCATTAGTTTCGCTCACTCTCGAAATCAAGCATTTTACAGCAGGTTGGAGCAGCCTGTATCTCAGCACAGGAATAAGGTAGGGAAGAATTCTAAGGATCATTTTGACTGCCTCCAGAAGTTAGATCAGATGGCAAATTGGATTTGGTGCTAGGTCTTTCCCTTTAGGTTTTACCCCAACAATGTTTTCATTAGTTTCGCTCACTCTCGAAATCAAGCATTTTACAGCAGGTTGGAGCAGCCTGTATCTCAGCACAGGAATAAGGTAGGGAAGAATTCTAAGGCTCATTTTGACTGCCTCCAGAAGTTAGATCAGATGGCAAATTGGATTTGGTGCTAGGTCTTTCCCTTTAGGTTTTACC
Organism: Melanerpes formicivorus; assembly: GCF_026170545.1. Classification (NCBI taxonomy): domain Eukaryota; kingdom Metazoa; phylum Chordata; class Aves; order Piciformes; family Picidae; genus Melanerpes; species Melanerpes formicivorus. The sequence continues at coordinate 4,444 of NW_027144038.1, read as the reverse complement.
CCAACAATGTTTTCATTAGTTTCGCTCACTCTCGAAATCAAGCATTTTACAGCAGGTTGGAGCAGCCTGTATCTCAGCACAGGAATAAGGTAGGGAAGAATTCTAAGGATCATTTTGACTGCCTCCAGAAGTTAGATCAGATGGCAAATTGGATTTGGTGCTAGGTCTTTCCCTTTAGGTTTTACCCCAACAATGTTTTCATTAGTTTCGCTCACTCTCGAAATCAAGCATTTTACAGCAGGTTGGAGCAGCCTGTATCTCAGCACAGGAATGAGGTAGGGAAGAATTCAGATGCTCATTTTGACTGCCTCCAGAAGTTAGATCAGATGGCAAATTGGATTTGGTGCTAGGTCTTTCCCTTTAGGTTTTACCCCAACAATGTTTTCATTAGTTTCGCTCACTCTCGAAATCAAGCATTTTACAGCAGGTTGGAGCAGCCTGTATCTCAGCACAGGAATAAGGTAGGGAAGAATTCTAAGGCTCATTTTGACTGCCTCCAGAAGTTAGATCAGATGGCAAATTGGATTTGGTGCTAGGTCTTTCCCTTTAGGTTTTACCCCAACAATGTTTTCATTAGTTTCGCTCACTCTCGAAATCAAGCATTTTACAGCAGGTTGGAGCAGCCTGTATCTCAGCACAGGAATAAGGTAGGGAAGAATTCTAAGGCTCATTTTGACTGCCTCCAGAAGTTAGATCAGATGGCAAATTGGATTTGGTGCTAGGTCTTTCCCTTTAGGTTTTACCCCAACAATGTTTTCATTAGTTTCGCTCACTCTCGAAATCAAGCATTTTACAGCAGGATGGAGCAGCCTGTATCTCAGCACAGGAATAAGGTAGGGAAGAATTCTAAGGATCATTTTGACTGCCTCCAGAAGTTAGATCAGATGGCAAATTGGATTTGGTGCTAGGTCTTTCCCTTTAGGTTTTACCCCAACAATGTTTTCATTAGTTTCGCTCACTCTCGAAATCAAGCATTTTACAGCAGGTTGGAGCAGCCTGTATCTCAGCACAGGAATAAGGTAGGGAAGAATTCAAATGCTCATTTTGACTGCCTCCAGAAGTTAGATCAGATGGCAAATTGGATTTGGTGCTAGGTCTTTCCCTTTAGGTTTTACCCCAACAATGTTTTCATTAGTTTCGCTCACTCTCGAAATCAAGCATTTTACAGCAGGTTGGAGCAGCCTGTATCTCAGCACAGGAATAAGGTAGGGAAGAATTCTAAGGATCATTTTGACTGCCTCCAGAAGTTAGATCAGATGGCAAATTGGATTTGGTGCTAGGTCTTTCCCTTTAGGTTTTACCCCAACAATGTTTTCATTAGTTTCGCTCACTCTCGAAATCAAGCATTTTACAGCAGGTTGGAGCAGCCTGTATCTCAGCACAGGAATAAGGTAGGGAAGAATTCAAATGCTCATTTTGACTGCCTCCAGAAGTTAGATCAGATGGCAAATTGGATTTGGTGCTAGGTCTTTCCCTTTAGGTTTTACCCCAACAATGTTTTCATTAGTTTCGCTCACTCTCGAAATCAAGCATTTTACAGCAGGTTGGAGCAGCCTGTATCTCAGCACAGGAATAAGGTAGGGAAGAATTCTAAGGCTCATTTTGACTGCCTCCAGAAGTTAGATCAGATGGCAAATTGGATTTGGTGCTAGGTCTTTCCCTTTAGGTTTTACCCCAACAATGTTTTCATTAGTTTCGCTCACTCTCGAAATCAAGCATTTTACAGCAGGTTGGAGCAGCCTGTATCTCAGCACAGGAATAAGGTAGGGAAGAATTCTAAGGATCATTTTGACTGCCTCCAGAAGTTAGATCAGATGGCAAATTGGATTTGGTGCTAGGTCTTTCCCTTTAGGTTTTACCCCAACAATGTTTTCATTAGTTTCGCTCACTCTCGAAATCAAGCATTTTACAGCAGGTTGGAGCAGCCTGTATCTCAGCACAGGAATAAGGTAGGGAAGAATTCTAAGGCTCATTTTGACTGCCTCCAGAAGTTAGATCAGATGGCAAATTGGATTTGGTGCTAGGTCTTTCCCTTTAGGTTTTACCCCAACAATGTTTTCATTAGTTTCGCTCACTCTCGAAATCAAGCATTTTACAGCAGGTTGGAGCAGCCTGTATCTCAGCACAGGAATAAGGTAGGGAAGAATTCTAAGGATCATTTTGACTGCCTCCAGAAGTTAGATCAGATGGCAAATTGGATTTGGTGCTAGGTCTTTCCCTTTAGGTTTTACCCCAACAATGTTTTCATTAGTTTCGCTCACTCTCGAAATCAAGCATTTTACAGCAGGTTGGAGCAGCCTGTATCTCAGCACAGGAATAAGGTAGGGAAGAATTCTAAGGATCATTTTGACTGCCTCCAGAAGTTAGATCAGATGGCAAATTGGATTTGGTGCTAGGTCTTTCCCTTTAGGTTTTACCCCAACAATGTTTTCATTAGTTTCGCTCACTCTCGAAATCAAGCATTTTACAGCAGGTTGGAGCAGCCTGTATCTCAGCACAGGAATAAGGTAGGGAAGAATTCTAAGGATCATTTTGACTGCCTCCAGAAGTTAGATCAGATGGCAAATTGGATTTGGTGCTAGGTCTTTCCCTTTAGGTTTTACCCCAACAATGTTTTCATTAGTTTCGCTCACTCTCGAAATCAAGCATTTTACAGCAGGTTGGAGCAGCCTGTATCTCAGCACAGGAATAAGGTAGGGAAGAATTCTAAGGCTCATTTTGACTGCCTCCAGAAGTTAGATCAGATGGCAAATTGGATTTGGTGCTAGGTCTTTCCCTTTAGGTTTTACCCCAACAATGTTTTCATTAGTTTCGCTCACTCTCGAAATCAAGCATTTTACAGCAGGTTGGAGCAGCCTGTATCTCAGCACAGGAATAAGGTAGGGAAGAATTCTAAGGATCATTTTGACTGCCTCCAGAAGTTAGATCAGATGGCAAATTGGATTTGGTGCTAGGTCTTTCCCTTTAGGTTTTACCCCAACAATGTTTTCATTAGTTTCGCTCACTCTCGAAATCAAGCATTTTACAGCAGGTTGGAGCAGCCTGTATCTCAGCACAGGAATAAGGTAGGGAAGAATTCCAAGGATCATTTTGACTGCCTCCAGAAGTTAGATCAGATGGCAAATTGGATTTGGTGCTAGGTCTTTCCCTTTAGGTTTTACCCCAACAATGTTTTCATTAGTTTCGCTCACTCTCGAAATCAAGCATTTTACAGCAGGTTGGAGCAGCCTGTATCTCAGCACAGGAATGAGGTAGGGAAGAATTCTAAGGCTCATTTTGACTGCCTCCAGAAGTTAGATCAGATGGCAAATTGGATTTGGTGCTAGGTCTTTCCCTTTAGGTTTTACCCCAACAATGTTTTCATTAGTTTCGCTCACTCTCGAAATCAAGCATTTTACAGCAGGTTGGAGCAGCCTGTATCTCAGCACAGGAATAAGGTAGGGAAGAATTCTAAGGATCATTTTGACTGCCTCCAGAAGTTAGATCAGATGGCAAATTGGATTTGGTGCTAGGTCTTTCCCTTTAGGTTTTACCCCAACAATGTTTTCATTAGTTTCGCTCACTCTCGAAATCAAGCATTTTACAGCAGGTTGGAGCAGCCTGTATCTCAGCACAGGAATAAGGTAGGGAAGAATTCTAAGGCTCATTTTGACTGCCTCCAGAAGTTAGATCAGATGGCAAATTGGATTTGGTGCTAGGTCTTTCCCTTTAGGTTTTACCCCAACAATGTTTTCATTAGTTTCGCTCACTCTCGAAATCAAGCATTTTACAGCAGGTTGGAGCAGCCTGTATCTCAGCACAGGAATAAGGTAGGGAAGAATTCAGATGCTCATTTTGACTGCCTCCAGAAGTTAGATCAGATGGCAAATTGGATTTGGTGCTAGGTCTTTCCCTTTAGGTTTTACCCCAACAATGTTTTCATTAGTTTCGCTCACTCTCGAAATCAAGCATTTTACAGCAGGTTGGAGCAGCCTGTATCTCAGCACAGGAATAAGGTAGGGAAGAATTCTAAGGCTCATTTTGACTGCCTCCAGAAGTTAGATCAGATGGCAAATTGGATTTGGTGCTAGGTCTTTCCCTTTAGGTTTTACCCCAACAATGTTTTCATTAGTTTCGCTCACTCTCGAAATCAAGCATTTTACAGCAGGTTGGAGCAGCCTGTATCTCAGCACAGGAATAAGGTAGGGAAGAATTCTAAGGCTCATTTTGACTGCCTCCAGAAGTTAGATCAGATGGCAAATTGGATTTGGTGCTAGGTCTTTCCCTTTAGGTTTTACCCCAACAATGTTTTCATTAGTTTCGCTCACTCTCGAAATCAAGCATTTTACAGCAGGATGGAGCAGCCTGTATCTCAGCACAGGAATAAGGTAGGGAAGAATTCCAAGGATCATTTTGACTGCCTCCAGAAGTTAGATCAGATGGCAAATTGGATTTGGTGCTAGGT
>NW_027144037.1:0-43054 GCF_026170545.1 Melanerpes formicivorus | reverse complement strand
CGGGAAGAGACTAGGGCCGGCCCCGCTGCAGCCCAAGCGCACGGCCATGCTCACCGCCGCCGCAGCCCGAGCGCATGGCCGGTCCCGCCGCCACCGCAGCTCAAGTGGACGGCCGGGGACCGCCGTTGCCGCTCCGAGCGCACGGCCGGTCCTGCCGCAGCCTGAGGACACAGCAGGGCTCCGCCCACCTCTGCCGCCGCGGTACAGAATCAAAATTGCCTCCACTCCTCGGGCATTCAAACGTCTCCTCCAGCAAAAGCCATGATCAAGTCTTCAGGGCCCTTGAGAACAGCTTGCAGCTGGAGTCCCCGTTCGCCCATAGGGAGCCGAGCTCGCCCACTCGCCACGGCTGGCCCTTCCCCGCAGCGAGAGCGGACCTGACTTTGATCTGTTCGCCACTGCTCCTCCTCCACTTCACTCCCTGCCGCTTCTACTGCTCCGCAGAGAATAAAGGTGGAGGAAGGCAGGTCCCGCATTCTCAAGCGGTGCCCCCATTCCGATGGTTAAGAACCCCCCCTGCTTGGAATAGCAGGAGGTACTCTCTGCCACGGGTCACGCACCAGGAGTCCCCCTGCAATCCACAAGAACTTAACACAGTTGCCCCAACAACAACACGAGCCCCGAACTGCCAAAAAAACAAAACGTCGCCCAGAACTCAATTTAACCTCTCTTATCTTTTGCAATCCGATCTGCAGAGTAGCCACAATAACCAACTCCTTCTCCTGGCTGGCTCGCCAAGAATGTAAAGGGGTTGGGGGCAGATCCTCTGCCCATCTTAACCATCCTCTGCTACCAAGAATGTGCTGGGTTGAGGCAGCACCCTTCCCCACCCCTGGCAACAATGAACACTCAGACAAACAGATTGCAAAAGTGATGGAAAGTTTAAATAGAAAGCAGTGAACATTTACAGAAAAGCAAAAGCATAGTGACAAAGAAAGATCCCAAAACAGACCCAGAGAGATCCCATCCCTACCTGAGGGTACACCCAAGACCCCCAGGGCTCCTTCTTCCCCCTCCCACTGCTAGGCTAGTCTCAGCTGGCCAGATCTGAGACTGCCCATCCCCCCGTGGCCTTGGGCCTAGCCAGGCCCAAAGCCAGGAGACATCTCCCCCAGTTACCGGCTGACGGAGGAGGAAGAAAAGACATAGTGCTAGACTCCGCACTGGATCTTATAGTGGTGCAAAGGATTGTGGTATGAAATACTGCATAATTTCCTGTGTCCACCCCTCTGGGCTGGACTTCTGGACTCAGGAAGTAAACATTGCAGGGGGGCACCCAGCTCAAACTGTAAACAAATGTTTTCATTACTTTCGATCACTGTCTAAATCAAGCATTTTACAGCAGGGTGGAGCAGCCTGTATCTCAGCAGAGGAAAGAGGTAGGGAAGAACTCTAAGGATCATTTTGACTGCCTACAGAAGTTGGATCAGATGGCCAATGCAATTTGGTGCTAGGCCTTTCCCTTTAGGTTTTACCCCAACAATGTTTTCATTAGTTTCGATCACTCTCGAAATCAAGCATTTTACAGCAGGTTGGAGCAGCCTGTATCTCAGCACAGGAATAAGGTAGGGAAGAATACAAATACTCATTTTGACTGCCTCCAGAAGTTAGATCAGATGGCCAATGCAATTTGGTGCTAGGCCTTTCCCTTTAGGTTTTACCCCAACAATGTTTTCATTAGTTTCGATCACTCTCGAAATCAAGCATTTTACAGCAGGACGGAGCAGCCTGTATCTCAGCACAGGAATAAGGTAGGGAAGAATTCAAATACTCATTTGACTGCCTCCAGAAGTTAGATCAGATGGCCAATGCAATTTGGTGCTAGGCCTTTCCCTTTAGGTTTTACCCCAACAATGTTTTCATTAGTTTCGATCACTCTCGAAATCAAGCATTTTACAGCAGGTTGGAGCACCCTGTATCTCAGCACAGGAATAAGGTAGGGAAGAATTCAAATACTCATTTTGACTGCCTCCAGAAGTTAGATCAGATGGCCAATGCAATTTGGTGCTAGGCCTTTCCCTTTAGGTTTTACCCCAACAATGTTTTCATTAGTTTCGCTCAATCTTGAAATCAAGAATTTATAGCAGGTTGTAGCACCCTGTATCTCAGCAGAGGAATAAGGTAGGGAAGAATTCTAAGGATCATTTTGACTGCCTCCAGAAGTTAGATCAGATGGCCAATGCAATTTGGTGCTAGGCCTTTCCCTTTAGGTTTTACCCCAACAATGTTTTCATTAGTTTCGATCACTCTCGAAATCAAGCACTTTACAGCAGGTTGAAGCACGCTGTATCTCAGCACAGGAATAAGGAAGGGAAGAATTCAAATACTCATTTTGACTGCCTCCAGAAGTTAGATCAGATGGCCAATGCAATTTGGGGCTAGGACTTTCCCTTTAGGTTTTACCCCAACAATGTTTTCATTAGTTTCGCTCACTCTCGAAATCAAGCATTTTACAGCAGGTTGGAGCAGCCTGTATCTCAGCACAGGAATAAGGTAGGGAAGAATTCTAAGGATCATTTTGACTGCCTCCAGAAGTTAGATCAGATGGCCAATGCAATTTGGTGCTAGGTCTTTCCCTTTAGGTTTTACCCCAACAATGTTTTGCTGGGTTGAGGCAGCACCCTTCCCCACCCCTGGCAACAATGAACACTCAGACAAACAGATTGCAAAAGTGATGGAAAGTTTAAATAGAAAGCAGTGAACATTTACAGAAAAGCAAAAGCATAGTGACAAAGAAATATCCCAAAACAGACCCAGAGAGATCCCATCCCTACCTGAGGGTACACCCAGGACCCCCAGGGCTCCTTCTTCCCCCTCCCACTGCTAGGCTAGTCTCAGCTGGCCAGATCTGAGACTGCCCATCCCCCCGTGGCCTTGGGCCTAGCCAGGCCCAAAGCCAGGAGACATCTCCCCCAGTTACCGGCTGACGGAGGAGGAAGAAAAGACATAGTGCTAGACTCCGCACTGGATCTTATAGTGGTGCAAAGGATTGTGGTATGAAATACTACATAATTTCCTGTGTCCACCCCTCTGGGCTGGACTTCTGGACTCAGGAAGTAAACATTGCAGGGGGGCACCCAGTCAAACTGTAACAAATGTTTTCATTGCTTTCGAATACTGTCTAAATCAAGCATTTTACAGCAGGGTGGAGCACCCTGTATCTCAGCAGAGGAAAGAGGCAGGGAAGAACTCTAAGGATCATTTTGACTGCCTCCAGAAGTTAGATCAGATGGCCAAGACAATTTAGTGCTAGGCCTTTCCCTTTAGGTTTTACCCCAACAATGTTTTCATTAGTTTCGCTCACTCTCGAAATCAAGCATTTTACAGCAGGTTGGAGCAGCCTGTATCTCAGCACAGGAATAAGGTAGGGAAGAATTCAAATACTCATTTTGACTGCCTACAGAAGTTGGATCAGATGGCCAATGCAATTTGGTGCTAGGCCTTTCCCTTTAGGTTTAACCCCAACAATGTTTTCGTTAGTTTCGATCACTCTCGAAATCAAGCATTTTACAGCAGGTTGGAGCAGCCTGTATCTCAGCACAGGAATAAGGTAGGGAAGAATTCAAATACTCATTTTGACTGCCTCCAGAAGTTAGATCAGATGGCCAATGCAATTTGTTGCTAGGCTTTTCCCTTTAGGTTTTACCCCAACAATGTTTTCATTAGTTTCGATCACTCTCAAAATCAAGCACATTACAGCAGGGTGAAGCACCCTGTATCTCAGCAGAGCAATAAGGTAGGGAAGAATTCTAAGGATCATTTTGACTGCCTCCAGAAGTTCGATCAGATGGCCAATGCAATTTGGTGCTAGGCCTTTCCCTTTAGGTTTTACCCCAACAATGTTTTCATTAGTTTCGCTCACTCTCGAAATCAAGCATTTTACAGCAGGTTGGAGCAGCCTGTATCTCACCACAGCAATAAGGAAGGGAAGAATTCAAATACTCATTTTGACTGCCTCCAGAAGTTAGATCAGATGGCCAATGCAATTTGGGGCTAGGCCTTTCCCTTTAGGTTTTACCCCAACAATGTTTTCATTAGTTTCGCTCACTCTCGAAATCAAGCATTTTACAGCAGGTTGGAGCACCCGGTATCTCAGCACAGGAATAAGGTAGGGAAGAATTCTAAGGATCATTTTGACTGCCTCCAGAAGTTAGATCAGATGGCCAATGCAATTTGGTGCTAGGCCTTTCCCTTTAGGTTTTACCCCAACAATGTTTTCATTAGTTTCGCTCACTCTCGAAATCAAGCATTTTACAGCAGGGTGAAGCACCCTGTATCTCAGCAGAGGAATAAGGTAGGGAAGAATTCTAAGGATCATTTTGACTGCCTCCAGAAGTTAGATCAGATGGCAAATGGTATTTGGTGCTAGGCCTTTCCCTTTAGGTTTTACCCCAACAATGTTTTCATTAGTTTCGATCACTCTCAAAATCAAGCACATTACAGCAGGGTGAAGCACCCTGTATCTCAGCACAGGAATAAGGTAGGGAAGAATTCAAATACTCATTTTGACTGCCTCCAGAAGTTAGATCAGATGGCCAATGCAATGTGGTGCTAGACCTTTCCCTTTAGGTTTTACCCCAACAATGTTTTCATTAGTTTCGATCACTCTGGAAATCAAGCATTTTACAGCAGGTTGGAGCAGCCTGTATCTCAGCACAGGAATAAGGTAGGGAAGAATTCAAATACTCATTTTGACTGCCTCCAGAAGTTAGATCAGATGGCCAATGCAATTTGGTGCTAGGCCTTTCCCTTTAGGTTTTACCCCAACAATGTTTTCATTAGTTTCGCTCACTCTCGAAATCAAGCATTTTACAGCAGGTTGGAGCAGCCTGTATCTCAGCACAGGAATAAGGTAGGGAAGAATTCTAAGGATCATTTTGACTGCCTCCAGAAGTTAGATCAGATGGCCAATGCAATTTGGTGCTAGGCCTTTCCCTTTAGGTTTTACCCCAACAATGTTTTGCTGGGTTGAGGCAGCACCCTTCCCCCACCCCTGGCAACAATGAACACTCAGACAAACAGATTGCAAAAGTGATGGAAAGTTTAAATAGAAAGCAGTGAACATTTACAGAAAAGCAAAAGCATAGTGACAAAGAAATATCCCAAAACAGACCCAGAGAGATCCCATCCCTACCTGAGGGTACACCCAGGACCCCCAGGGCTCCTTCTTCCCCCTCCCACTGCTAGGCTAGTCTCAGCTGGCCAGATCTGAGACTGCCCATCCCCCCGTGGCCTTGGGCCTAGCCAGGCCCAAAGCCAGGAGACATCTCCCCCAGTTACCGGCTGACGGAGGAGGAAGAAAAGACATAGTGCTAGACTCCGCACTGGATCTTATAGTGGTGCAAAGGATTGTGGTATGAAATACTACATAATTTCCTGTGTCCACCCCTCTGGGCTGGACTTCTGGACTCAGGAAGTAAACATTGCAGGGGGGGCACCCAGTCAAACTGTAACAAATGTTTTCATTGCTTTCGAATACTGTCTAAATCAAGCATTTTACAGCAGGGTGGAGCACCCTGTATCTCAGCAGAGGAAAGAGGCAGGGAAGAACTCTAAGGATCATTTTGACTGCCTCCAGAAGTTAGATCAGATGGCCAAGACAATTTAGTGCTAGGCCTTTCCCTTTAGGTTTTACCCCAACAATGTTTTCATTAGTTTCGCTCACTCTCGAAATCAAGCATTTTACAGCAGGTTGGAGCAGCCTGTATCTCAGCACAGGAATAAGGTAGGGAAGAATTCAAATACTCATTTTGACTGCCTACAGAAGTTGGATCAGATGGCCAATGCAATTTGGTGCTAGGCCTTTCCCTTTAGGTTTAACCCCAAAAATGTTTTCGTTAGTTTCGATCACTCTCGAAATCAAGCATTTTACAGCAGGTTGGAGCAGCCTGTATCTCAGCACAGGAATAAGGTAGGGAAGAATTCAAATACTCATTTTGACTGCCTCCAGAAGTTAGATCAGATGGCCAATGCAATTTGTTGCTAGGCTTTTCCCTTTAGGTTTTACCCCAACAATGTTTTCATTAGTTTCGATCACTCTCAAAATCAAGCACATTACAGCAGGGTGAAGCACCCTGTATCTCAGCAGAGCAATAAGGTAGGGAAGAATTCTAAGGATCATTTTGACTGCCTCCAGAAGTTAGATCAGATGGCCAATGCAATTTGGTGCTAGGCCTTTCCCTTTAGGTTTTACCCCAACAATGTTTTCATTAGTTTCGCTCACTCTCGAAATCAAGCATTTTACAGCAGGTTGGAGCACCCGGTATCTCAGCACAGGAATAAGGTAGGGAAGAATTCTAAGGATCATTTTGACTGCCTCCAGAAGTTAGATCAGATGGCCAATGCAATTTGGTGCTAGGTCTTTCCCTTTAGGTTTTACCCCAACAATGTTTTCATTAGTTTCGCTCACTCTCGAAATCAAGCATTTTACAGCAGGGTGAAGCACCCTGTATCTCAGCAGAGGAATAAGGTAGGGAAGAATTCTAAGGATCATTTTGACTGCCTCCAGAGGTTAGATCAGATGGCAAATGGTATTTGGTGCTAGGCCTTTCCCTTTAGGTTTTACCCCAACAATGTTTTTCATTAGTTTCGATCACTCTCAAAATCAAGCACATTACAGCAGGGTGAAGCACCCTGTATCTCAGCACAGGAATAAGGTAGGGAAGAATTCAAATACTCATTTTGACTGCCTCCAGAAGTTAGATCAGATGGCCAATGCAATGTGGTACTAGACCTTTCCCTTTAGGTTTTACCCCAACAATGTTTTCATTAGTTTCGATCACTATGGAAATCAAGCATTTTACAGCAGGTTGGAGCAGCCTGTATCTCAGCACAGGAATAAGGTAGGGAAGAATTCAAATACTCATTTTGACTGCCTCCAGAAGTTAGATCAGATGGCCAATGCAATTTGGTGCTAGGCCTTTCCCTTTAGGTTTTACCCCAACAATGTTTTCATTAGTTTCGCTCACTCTCGAAATCAAGCATTTTACAGCAGGTTGGAGCAGCCTGTATCTCAGCACAGGAATAAGGTAGGGAAGAATTCTAAGGATCATTTTGACTGCCTCCAGAAGTTAGATCAGATGGCCAATGCAATTTGGTGCTAGGCCTTTCCCTTTAGGTTTTACCCCAACAATGTTTTGCTGGGTTGAGGCAGCACCCTTCCCCACCCCTGGCAACAATGAACACTCAGACAAACAGATTGCAAAAGTGATGGAAAGTTTAAATAGAAAGCAGTGAACATTTACAGAAAAGCAAAAGCATAGTGACAAAGAAATATCCCAAAACAGACCCAGAGAGATCCCATCCCTACCTGAGGGTACACCCAGGACCCCCAGGGCTCCTTCTTCCCCCTCCCACTGCTAGGCTAGTCTCAGCTGGCCAGATCTGAGACTGCCCATCCCCCCGTGGCCTTGGGCCTAGCCAGGCCCAAAGCCAGGAGACATCTCCCCCAGTTACCGGCTGACGGAGGAGGAAGAAAAGACATAGTGCTAGACTCCGCACTGGATCTTATAGTGGTGCAAAGGATTGTGGTATGAAATACTACATAATTTCCTGTGTCCACCCCTCTGGGCTGGACTTCTGGACTCAGGAAGTAAACATTGCAGGGGGGCACCCAGTCAAACTGTAACAAATGTTTTCATTGCTTTCGAATACTGTCTAAATCAAGCATTTTACAGCAGGGTGGAGCACCCTGTATCTCAGCAGAGGAAAGAGGCAGGGAAGAACTCTAAGGATCATTTTGACTGCCTCCAGAAGTTAGATCAGATGGCCAAGACAATTTAGTGCTAGGCCTTTCCCTTTAGGTTTTACCCCAACAATGTTTTCATTAGTTTCGCTCACTCTCGAAATCAAGCATTTTACAGCAGGTTGGAGCAGCCTGTATCTCAGCACAGGAATAAGGTAGGGAAGAATTCAAATACTCATTTTGACTGCCTACAGAAGTTGGATCAGATGTCCAATGCAATTTGGTGCTAGGCCTTTCCCTTTAGGTTTAACCCCAAAAATGTTTTCGTTAGTTTCGATCACTCTCGAAATCAAGCATTTTACAGCAGGTTGGAGCACCCTGTATCTCAGCAGAGGAAAAAGGTAGGGAAGAATTCAAATACTCCTTTTGACTGCCTCCAGAAGTTAGATCAGATGGCCAATGCAATTTGGTGCTAGGCCTTTCGCTTTAGGTTTTACCCCAACAATGTTTTCATTAGTTTTGCTCAATCTTGAAATCAAGAATTTATAGCAGGTTGTAGCACCCTGTATCTCAGCAGAGGAATAAGGTAGGGAAGAATTCTAAGGATCATTTTGACTTCCTCCAGAAGTTAGATCAGATGGCAAATGGTATTTGGTGCTAGGCCTTTCCCTTTAGGTTTTACCCCAACAATGTTTTCATTAGTTTCGCTCACTCTCGAAATCAAGCATTTTACAGCAGGGTGGAGCAGCCTGTATCTCAGCACAGGAATAAGGTAGGGAAGAATTCAAATACTCATTTTGACTGCCTACAGAAGTTGGATCAGATGGCCAATGCAATTTGTTGCTAGGCCTTTCCCTTTAGGTTTTACCCAAACAATGTTTTCGTTAGCTTCGCTCAGTCTCGAAATCAAGCATTTTACAGCCGGTTGGAGCAGCCTGTATCTCACCACAGGAATAAGGAAGGGAAGAATTCAAATACTCATTTTGACTGCCTCCAGAAGTTAGATCAGATGGCCAATGCAATTTGGTGCTAGGCCTTTCCCTTTAGGTTTTACCCCAACAATGTTTTCATTAGTTTCGCTCACTCTCGAATTCAAGCATTTTACAGCAGGTTGGAGCACCCTGTATCTCAGCAGAGGAATAAGGTAGGGAAGAATTCAAATACTCATTTTGACTGCCTCCAGAAGTTAGATCAGATGGCCAATGCAATTTGGTGCTAGGCCTTTCGCTTTAGGTTTTACCCCAACAATGTTTTCATTAGTTTTGCTCAATCTTGAAATCAAGAATTTGTAGCAGGTTGTAGCACCCTGTATCTCAGCAGAGGAATAAGGTAGGGAAGAATTCTAAGGATCATTTTGACTTCCTCCAGAAGTTAGATCAGATGGCAAATGGTATTTGGTGCTAGGCCTTTCCCTTTAGGTTTTACCCCAACAATGTTTTCATTAGTTTCGATCACTCTCGAAATCAAGCACATTACAGCAGGGTGAAGCACCCTGTATCTCAGCAGAGCAATAAGGTAGGGAAGAATTCTAAGGATCATTTTGACTGCCTCCAGAAGTTAGATCAGATGGCCAATGCAATTTGGTGCTAGGCCTTTCCCTTTAGGTTTTACCCCAACAATGTTTTCATTAGTTTCGCTCACTCTCGAAATCAAGCATTTTACAGCAGGTCGGAGCACCCTGTATCTCAGCACAGGAATAAGGTAGGGAAGAATTCAAATACTCATTTTGACTGCCTCCAGAAGTTACATCAGATGGCCAATGCAATTTGGTGCTAGGCCTTTCGCTTTAGGTTTTACCCCATCAATATTTTAATTAGTTTCACTCAATCTTGAAATCAAGAATTTATAGCAGGTTGTAGCACCCTGTATCACAGCAGAGGAATAATGTAGGGAAGAAATCTAAGGATCATTTTGACTTCCTCCAGAAGTTAGATCAGATGGCAAATGCAATTTGGTGCTAGGCAATTCGCTGTAGGTTTTACCCCAACAATGTTTTCATTACTTTCGCTGAATTTTGAAATCAAGAATTTAAAGGAGGTTGTAGCACCCTGTACCTCAGCAGAGGAATAAGGTAGGGAAGAATTCTAAGGATCATTTTGACTTCCTCTAGAAGTTAGATCAGATGGCAAATGGTATTTGGTGCTTGGCCTTTCCCTTTAGGTTTTACCCCAACAATGTTTTCATTAGTTTCGCTCACTCTCGAAATCAAGCACATTACAGCAGGGTGAAGCACCCTGTATCTCAGCAGAGCAATAAGGTAGGGAAGAATTCTACGGATCATTTTGACTGCCTCCAGAAGTTAGATCAGATGGCCAATGCAATTTAGTGCTAGGCCTTTCCCTTTAGGTTTTACCCCAACAATGTTTTCATTAGTTTCGCTCACTCTCGAAATCAAGCATTTTACAGCAGGGTGGAGCAGCCTGTATCTCAGCACAGGAATAAGGTAGGGAAGAATTCAAATACTCATTTTGACTGCCTACAGAAGTTGGATCAGATGGCCAATGCAATTTGTTGCTAGGCCTTTCCCTTTAGGTTTTACCCAAACAATGTTTTCGTTAGCTTCGCTCAGTCTCGAAATCAAGCATTTTACAGCCGGTTGGAGCAGCCTGTATCTCACCACAGGAATAAGGAAGGGAAGAATTCAAATACTCATTTTGACTGCCTCCAGAAGTTAGATCAGATGGCCAATGCAATTTGGTGCTAGGCCTTTCCCTTTAGGTTTTACCCCAACAATGTTTTCATTAGTTTCGCTCACTCTCGAAATCAAGCATTTTACAGCAGGTTGGAGCAGCCTGTATCTCAGCACAGGAATAACGTAGGGAAGAATTCTAAGGATCATTTTGACTGCCTCCAGAAGTTAGATCAGATGGCCAATGCAATTTGGTGCTAGGCCTTTCCCTTTAGGTTTTACCCCAACAATGTTTTCATTAGTTTTGATCACTCTCGAAATCAAGCATTTTACAGCAGGTTGGAGCAGCCTGTATCTTAGCAGAGGAATAAGGTAGGGAAGAATTCAAATACTCATTTTGACTGCCGCCAGAAGTTGGATCAGAAGGCCAATGCAATTTGTTGCTAGGCCTTTCCCTTTAGGTTTTACCCCAACAATGGTTTCATTAGTTTCGATCACTCTCGAAATCAAGCATTTTACAGCAGGGTGAAGCACCCTGTATCTCAGCAGAGGAATAAGGTAGGGAAGAATTCAAATACTCATTTTGACTGCCTCCAGAAGTTAGATCAGATGGCCAATGCAATTTGGGGCTAGGCCTTTCCCTATAGGTTTTACCCCAACAGTGTTTTCATTAGTTTCGCTCACTCTCGAAATCAAGCATTTTACAGCAGGTTGGAGCACCCTGTATCTCAGCACAGGAATAAGGGAGGGAAGAATTCATATACTCATTTTGACTGCCTCCAGAAGTTAGATCAGATGGCAAATGGTATTTGGTGCTAGGCCTTTCCCTTTAGGTTTTACCCCAACAATGTTTTCATTAGTTTCGCTCAATCTCGAAATCAAGCATTTTACAGCAGGTTGGAGCAGCCTGTATCTCAGCACAGGAATAAGGTAGGGAAGAATTCTAAGGATCATTTTGACTGCCTCCAGAAGTTAGATCAGATGGCCAATGCAATTTGGTGCTAGGCCTTTCGCTTTAGGTTTTACCCCATCAATGTTTTAATTAGTTTCGCTCAATCATGAAATCAAGAATTTATAGCAGGTTGTAGCACCCTGTATCTCAGCAGAGGAATAAGGTAGGGAAGAATTCTAAGGATCATTTTGACTTCCTCTAGAAGTTAGATCAGATGGCAAATGGTATTTGGTGCTAGGCCTTTCCCTTTAGGTTTTACCCCAACAATGTTTTCATTAGTTTCGCTCACTCTCGAAATCAAGCACATTACAGCAGGGTGAAGCACCGTGTATCTCAGCAGAGCAATAAGGTAGGGAAGAATTCTAAGGATCATTTTGACTGCCTCCAGAAGTTAGATCAGATGGCCAATGCAATTTGGTGCTAGGCCGTTCCCATTAGGTTTTACCCCAACAATGTTTTCATTAGTTTCGATCACTCTGGAAATCAAGCATTTTACAGCAGGGTGGAGCAGCCTGTATCTCAGCACAGGAATAAGGTAGGGAAGAATTCAAATACTCATTTTGACTGCCTACAGAAGTTGGATCAGATGGCCAATGCAATTTGGTGCTAGGCCTTTCCCTTTAGGTTCTACCCCAACAATGTTTTCGTTAGCTTCGCTCAGTCTCGAAATCAAGCATTTTACAGCAGGTTGGAGCAGCCTGTATCTCACCACAGGAATAAGGAAGGGAAGAATTCAAATACTCATTTTGACTGCCTCCAGAAGTTAGATCAGATGGCCAATGCAATTTTGGGCTAGGCCTTTCCCTATAGGTTTTACCCCAACAGTGTTTTCATTAGTTTCGCTCACTCTCGAAATCAAGCATTTTACAGCAGGTTGGAGCACCCTGTATCTCAGCACAGGAATAAGGGAGGGAAGAATTCATATACTCATTTTGATTGCCTCCAGAATTTAGATCAGATGGCAAATGGTATTTGGTGCTAGGCCTTTCCCTTTAGGTTTTACCCCAACAATGTTTTCATTAGTTTCGCTCAATCTCGAAATCAAGCATTTTACAGCAGGTTGGAGCAGCCTGCATCTCAGCACAAGAATAAGGTAGGGAAGAATTCTAAGGATCATTTTGACTTCCTCTAGAAGTTAGATCAGATGGCAAATTGGATTTGGTGCTAGGTCTTTCCCTTTAGGTTTTACCCCAACAATGTTTTCATTAGTTTCGCTCACTCTCGAAATCAAGCATTTTACAGCAGGTTGGAGCACCCTGTATCTCAGCACAGGAATAAGGTAGGGAAGAATTCTAAGGATCATTTTGACTGCCTCCAGAAGTTAGATCAGATGGCAAATTGGATTTGGTGCTAGGTCTTTCCCTTTAGGTTTTACCCCAACAATGTTTTCATTAGTTTCGCTCACTCTCGAAATCAAGCATTTTACAGCAGGTTGGAGCAGCCTGTATCTCAGCACAGGAATAAGGTAGGGAAGAATTCTAAGGATCATTTTGACTGCCTCCAGAAGTTAGATCAGATGGCAAATTGGATTTGGTGCTAGGTCTTTCCCTTTAGGTTTTACCCCAACAATGTTTTCATTAGTTTCGCTCACTCTCGAAATCAAGCATTTTACAGCAGGTTGGAGCAGCCTGTATCTCAGCACAGGAATAAGGTAGGGAAGAATTCTAAGGATCATTTTGACTGCCTCCAGAAGTTAGATCAGATGGCAAATTGGATTTGGTGCTAGGTCTTTCCCTTTAGGTTTTACCCCAACAATGTTTTCATTAGTTTCACTCACTCTCGAAATCAAGCATTTTACAGCAGGTTGGAGCAGCCTGTATCTCAGCACAGGAATAAGGTAGGGAAGAATTCTAAGGATCATTTTGACTGCCTCCAGAAGTTAGATCAGATGGCAAATTGGATTTGGTGCTAGGTCTTTCCCTTTAGGTTTTACCCCAACAATGTTTTCATTAGTTTCGCTCACTCTCGAAATCAAGAATTTTACAGCAGGTTGGAGCACCCTGTATCTCAGCACAGGAATAAGGTAGGGAAGAATTCTAAGGATCATTTTGACTGCCTCCAGAAGTTAGATCAGATGGCAAATTGGATTTGGTGCTAGGTCTTTCCCTTTAGGTTTTACCCCAACAATGTTTTCATTAGTTTCGCTCACTCTCGAAATCAAGCATTTTACAGCAGGTTGGAGCAGCCTGTATCTCAGCACAGGAATAAGGTAGGGAAGAATTCTAAGGATCATTTTGACTGCCTCCAGAAGTTAGATCAGATGGCAAATTGGATTTGGTGCTAGGTCTTTCCCTTTAGGTTTTACCCCAACAATGTTTTCATTAGTTTCGCTCACTCTCGAAATCAAGCATTTTACAGCAGGTTGGAGCAGCCTGTATCTCAGCACAGGAATAAGGTAGGGAAGAATTCTAAGGATCATTTTGACTGCCTCCAGAAGTTAGATCAGATGGCAAATTGGATTTGGTGCTAGGTCTTTCCCTTTAGGTTTTACCCCAACAATGTTTTCATTAGTTTCGCTCACTCTGGAAATCAAGCATTTTACAGCAGGTTGGAGCAGCCTGTATCTCAGCACAGGAATAAGGTAGGGAAGAATTCTAAGGATCATTTTGACTGCCTCCAGAAGTTAGATCAGATGGCAAATTGGATTTGGTGCTAGGTCTTTCCCTTTAGGTTTTACCCCAACAATGTTTTCATTAGTTTCGCTCACTCTCGAAATCAAGCATTTTACAGCAGGTTGGAGCAGCCTGTATCTCAGCACAGGAATAAGGTAGGGAAGAATTCTAAGGATCATTTTGACTGCCTCCAGAAGTTAGATCAGATGGCAAATTGGATTTGGTGCTAGGTCTTTCCCTTTAGGTTTTACCCCAACAATGTTTTCATTAGTTTCGCTCACTCTGGAAATCAAGCATTTTACAGCAGGTTGGAGCAGCCTGTATCTCAGCACAGGAATAAGGTAGGGAAGAATTCTAAGGATCATTTTGACTGCCTCCAGAAGTTAGATCAGATGGCAAATTGGATTTGGTGCTAGGTCTTTCCCTTTAGGTTTTACCCCAACAATGTTTTCATTAGTTTCGCTCACTCTCGAAATCAAGCATTTTACAGCAGGTTGGAGCAGCCTGTATCTCAGCACAGGAATAAGGTAGGGAAGAATTCTAAGGATCATTTTGACTGCCTCCAGAAGTTAGATCAGATGGCAAATTGGATTTGGTGCTAGGTCTTTCCCTTTAGGTTTTACCCCAACAATGTTTTCATTAGTTTCGCTCACTCTCGAAATCAAGCATTTTACAGCAGGTTGGAGCAGCCTGTATCTCAGCACAGGAATAAGGTAGGGAAGAATTCTAAGGATCATTTTGACTGCCTCCAGAAGTTAGATCAGATGGCAAATTGGATTTGGTGCTAGGTCTTTCCCTTTAGGTTTTACCCCAACAATGTTTTCATTAGTTTCGCTCACTCTGGAAATCAAGCATTTTACAGCAGGTTGGAGCAGCCTGTATCTCAGCACAGGAATAAGGTAGGGAAGAATTCTAAGGATCATTTTGACTGCCTCCAGAAGTTAGATCAGATGGCAAATTGGATTTGGTGCTAGGTCTTTCCCTTTAGGTTTTACCCCAACAATGTTTTCATTAGTTTCGCTCACTCTCGAAATCAAGCATTTTACAGCAGGTTGGAGCAGCCTGTATCTCAGCACAGGAATAAGGTAGGGAAGAATTCTAAGGATCATTTTGACTGCCTCCAGAAGTTAGATCAGATGGCAAATTGGATTTGGTGCTAGGTCTTTCCCTTTAGGTTTTACCCCAACAATGTTTTCATTAGTTTCGCTCACTCTGGAAATCAAGCATTTTACAGCAGGTTGGAGCACCCTGTATCTCAGCACAGGAATAAGGTAGGGAAGAATTCTAAGGATCATTTTGACTGCCTCCAGAAGTTAGATCAGATGGCAAATTGGATTTGGTGCTAGGTCTTTCCCTTTAGGTTTTACCCCAACAATGTTTTCATTAGTTTCGCTCACTCTCGAAATCAAGCATTTTACAGCAGGTTGGAGCAGCCTGTATCTCAGCACAGGAATAAGGTAGGGAAGAATTCTAAGGCTCATTTTGACTGCCTCCAGAAGTTAGATCAGATGGCAAATTGGATTTGGTGCTAGGTCTTTCCCTTTAGGTTTTACCCCAACAATGTTTTCATTAGTTTCGCTCACTCTCGAAATCAAGCATTTTACAGCAGGTTGGAGCAGCCTGTATCTCAGCACAGGAATAAGGTAGGGAAGAATTCTAAGGATCATTTTGACTGCCTCCAGAAGTTAGATCAGATGGCAAATTGGATTTGGTGCTAGGTCTTTCCCTTTAGGTTTTACCCCAACAATGTTTTCATTAGTTTCGCTCACTCTCGAAATCAAGCATTTTACAGCAGGTTGGAGCAGCCTGTATCTCAGCACAGGAATAAGGTAGGGAAGAATTCTAAGGATCATTTTGACTGCCTCCAGAAGTTAGATCAGATGGCAAATTGGATTTGGTGCTAGGTCTTTCCCTTTAGGTTTTACCCCAACAATGTTTTCATTAGTTTCGCTCACTCTGGAAATCAAGCATTTTACAGCAGGTTGGAGCAGCCTGTATCTCAGCACAGGAATAAGGTAGGGAAGAATTCTAAGGATCATTTTGACTGCCTCCAGAAGTTAGATCAGATGGCAAATTGGATTTGGTGCTAGGTCTTTCCCTTTAGGTTTTACCCCAACAATGTTTTCATTAGTTTCGCTCACTCTCGAAATCAAGCATTTTACAGCAGGTTGGAGCAGCCTGTATCTCAGCACAGGAATAAGGTAGGGAAGAATTCTAAGGATCATTTTGACTGCCTCCAGAAGTTAGATCAGATGGCAAATTGGATTTGGTGCTAGGTCTTTCCCTTTAGGTTTTACCCCAACAATGTTTTCATTAGTTTCGCTCACTCTCGAAATCAAGCATTTTACAGCAGGTTGGAGCACCCTGTATCTCAGCACAGGAATAAGGTAGGGAAGAATTCTAAGGATCATTTTGACTGCCTCCAGAAGTTAGATCAGATGGCAAATTGGATTTGGTGCTAGGTCTTTCCCTTTAGGTTTTACCCCAACAATGTTTTCATTAGTTTCGCTCACTCTCGAAATCAAGCATTTTACAGCAGGTTGGAGCAGCCTGTATCTCAGCACAGGAATAAGGTAGGGAAGAATTCTAAGGATCATTTTGACTGCCTCCAGAAGTTAGATCAGATGGCAAATTGGATTTGGTGCTAGGTCTTTCCCTTTAGGTTTTACCCCAACAATGTTTTCATTAGTTTCGCTCACTCTCGAAATCAAGCATTTTACAGCAGGTTGGAGCAGCCTGTATCTCAGCACAGGAATAAGGTAGGGAAGAATTCTAAGGATCGTTTTGACTGCCTCCAGAAGTTAGATCAGATGGCAAATTGGATTTGGTGCTAGGTCTTTCCCTTTAGGTTTTACCCCAACAATGTTTTCATTAGTTTCGCTCACTCTCGAAATCAAGCATTTTACAGCAGGTTGGAGCAGCCTGTATCTCAGCACAGGAATAAGGTAGGGAAGAATTCTAAGGATCATTTTGACTGCCTCCAGAAGTTAGATCAGATGGCAAATTGGATTTGGTGCTAGGTCTTTCCCTTTAGGTTTTACCCCAACAATGTTTTCATTAGTTTCGCTCACTCTCGAAATCAAGCATTTTACAGCAGGTTGGAGCAGCCTGTATCTCAGCACAGGAATAAGGTAGGGAAGAATTCTAAGGATCATTTTGACTGCCTCCAGAAGTTAGATCAGATGGCAAATTGGATTTGGTGCTAGGTCTTTCCCTTTAGGTTTTACCCCAACAATGTTTTCATTAGTTTCGCTCACTCTGGAAATCAAGCATTTTACAGCAGGTTGGAGCAGCCTGTATCTCAGCACAGGAATAAGGTAGGGAAGAATTCTAAGGATCATTTTGACTGCCTCCAGAAGTTAGATCAGATGGCAAATTGGATTTGGTGCTAGGTCTTTCCCTTTAGGTTTTACCCCAACAATGTTTTCATTAGTTTCGCTCACTCTCGAAATCAAGCATTTTACAGCAGGTTGGAGCAGCCTGTATCTCAGCACAGGAATAAGGTAGGGAAGAATTCTAAGGATCATTTTGACTGCCTCCAGAAGTTAGATCAGATGGCAAATTGGATTTGGTGCTAGGTCTTTCCCTTTAGGTTTTACCCCAACAATGTTTTCATTAGTTTCGCTCACTCTCGAAATCAAGCATTTTACAGCAGGTTGGAGCAGCCTGTATCTCAGCACAGGAATAAGGTAGGGAAGAATTCTAAGGCTCATTTTGACTGCCTCCAGAAGTTAGATCAGATGGCAAATTGGATTTGGTGCTAGGTCTTTCCCTTTAGGTTTTACCCCAACAATGTTTTCATTAGTTTCGCTCACTCTCGAAATCAAGCATTTTACAGCAGGTTGGAGCAGCCTGTATCTCAGCACAGGAATAAGGTAGGGAAGAATTCTAAGGATCATTTTGACTGCCTCCAGAAGTTAGATCAGATGGCAAATTGGATTTGGTGCTAGGTCTTTCCCTTTAGGTTTTACCCCAACAATGTTTTCATTAGTTTCGCTCACTCTCGAAATCAAGCATTTTACAGCAGGTTGGAGCAGCCTGTATCTCAGCACAGGAATAAGGTAGGGAAGAATTCTAAGGATCATTTTGACTGCCTCCAGAAGTTAGATCAGATGGCCAATGCAATTTGGTGCTAGGTCTTTCCCTTTAGGTTTTACCCCAACAATGTTTTCATTAGTTTCGCTCACTCTCGAAATCAAGCATTTTACAGCAGGTTGGAGCAGCCTGTATCTCAGCACAGGAATAAGGTAGGGAAGAATTCTAAGGATCATTTTGACTGCCTCCAGAAGTTAGATCAGATGGCAAATTGGATTTGGTGCTAGGTCTTTCCCTTTAGGTTTTACCCCAACAATGTTTTCATTAGTTTCGCTCACTCTCGAAATCAAGCATTTTACAGCAGGTTGGAGCAGCCTGTATCTCAGCACAGGAATAAGGTAGGGAAGAATTCTAAGGATCATTTTGACTGCCTCCAGAAGTTAGATCAGATGGCAAATTGGATTTGGTGCTAGGTCTTTCCCTTTAGGTTTTACCCCAACAATGTTTTCATTAGTTTTGCTCACTCTCGAAATCAAGCATTTTACAGCAGGTTGGAGCAGCCTGTATCTCAGCACAGGAATAAGGTAGGGAAGAATTCTAAGGATCATTTTGACTGCCTCCAGAAGTTAGATCAGATGGCAAATTGGATTTGGTGCTAGGTCTTTCCCTTTAGGTTTTACCCCAACAATGTTTTCATTAGTTTCGCTCACTCTGGAAATCAAGCATTTTACAGCAGGTTGGAGCAGCCTGTATCTCAGCACAGGAATAAGGTAGGGAAGAATTCAAATACTCATTTTGACTGCCTCCAGAAGTTAGATCAGATGGCAAATTGGATTTGGTGCTAGGTCTTTCCCTTTAGGTTTTACCCCAACAATGTTTTCATTAGTTTCGCTCACTCTCGAAATCAAGCATTTTACAGCAGGTTGGAGCAGCCTGTATCTCAGCACAGGAATAAGGTAGGGAAGAATTCTAAGGATCATTTTGACTGCCTCCAGAAGTTAGATCAGATGGCAAATTGGATTTGGTGCTAGGTCTTTCCCTTTAGGTTTTACCCCAACAATGTTTTCATTAGTTTCGCTCACTCTCGAAATCAAGCATTTTACAGCAGGTTGGAGCAGCCTGTATCTCAGCACAGGAATAAGGTAGGGAAGAATTCAAATACTCATTTTGACTGCCTCCAGAAGTTAGATCAGATGGCAAATTGGATTTGGTGCTAGGTCTTTCCCTTTAGGTTTTACCCCAACAATGTTTTCATTAGTTTCGCTCACTCTGGAAATCAAGCATTTTACATCAGGTTGGAGCAGCCTGTATCTCAGCACAGGAATAAGGTAGGGAAGAATTCTAAGGATCATTTTGACTGCCTCCAGAAGTTAGATCAGATGGCAAATTGGATTTGGTGCTAGGTCTTTCCCTTTAGGTTTTACCCCAACAATGTTTTCATTAGTTTCGCTCACTCTCGAAATCAAGCATTTTACAGCAGGTTGGAGCAGCCTGTATCTCAGCACAGGAATAAGGTAGGGAAGAATTCTAAGGATCATTTTGACTGCCTCCAGAAGTTAGATCAGATGGCAAATTGGATTTGGTGCTAGGTCTTTCCCTTTAGGTTTTACCCCAACAATGTTTTCATTAGTTTCGCTCACTCTCGAAATCAAGCATTTTACAGCAGGTTGGAGCAGCCTGTATCTCAGCACAGGAATAAGGTAGGGAAGAATTCTAAGGATCATTTTGACTGCCTCCAGAAGTTAGATCAGATGGCAAATTGGATTTGGTGCTAGGTCTTTCCCTTTAGGTTTTACCCCAACAATGTTTTCATTAGTTTCGCTCACTCTGGAAATCAAGCATTTTACAGCAGGTTGGAGCAGCCTGTATCTCAGCACAGGAATAAGGTAGGGAAGAATTCAAATACTCATTTTGACTGCCTCCAGAAGTTAGATCAGATGGCAAATTGGATTTGGTGCTAGGTCTTTCCCTTTAGGTTTTACCCCAACAATGTTTTCATTAGTTTCGCTCACTCTCGAAATCAAGCATTTTACAGCAGGTTGGAGCAGCCTGTATCTCAGCACAGGAATAAGGTAGGGAAGAATTCTAAGGATCATTTTGACTGCCTCCAGAAGTTAGATCAGATGGCAAATTGGATTTGGTGCTAGGTCTTTCCCTTTAGGTTTTACCCCAACAATGTTTTCATTAGTTTCGCTCACTCTCGAAATCAAGCATTTTACAGCAGGTTGGAGCAGCCTGTATCTCAGCACAGGAATAAGGTAGGGAAGAATTCTAAGGATCATTTTGACTGCCTCCAGAAGTTAGATCAGATGGCAAATTGGATTTGGTGCTAGGTCTTTCCCTTTAGGTTTTACAACAACAATGTTTTCATTAGTTTCGCTCACTCTGGAAATCAAGCATTTTACAGCAGGTTGGAGCAGCCTGTATCTCAGCACAGGAATAAGGTAGGGAAGAATTCTAAGGATCATTTTGACTGCCTCCAGAAGTTAGATCAGATGGCCAATGCAATTTGGTGCTAGGTCTTTCCCTTTAGGTTTTACCCCAACAATGTTTTCATTAGTTTCGCTCACTCTCGAAATCAAGCATTTTACAGCAGGTTGGAGCAGCCTGTATCTCAGCACAGGAATAAGGTAGGGAAGAATTCTAAGGATCATTTTGACTGCCTCCAGAAGTTAGATCAGATGGCAAATTGGATTTGGTGCTAGGTCTTTCCCTTTAGGTTTTACCCCAACAATGTTTTCATTAGTTTCGCTCACTCTCGAAATCAAGCATTTTACAGCAGGTTGGAGCAGCCTGTATCTCAGCACAGGAATAAGGTAGGGAAGAATTCTAAGGATCATTTTAACTGCCTCCAGAAGTTAGATCAGATGGCAAATTGGATTTGGTGCTAGGTCTTTCCCTTTAGGTTTTACCCCAACAATGTTTTCATTAGTTTCGCTCACTCTCGAAATCAAGCATTTTACAGCAGGTTGGAGCAGCCTGTATCTCAGCACAGGAATAAGGTAGGGAAGAATTCTAAGGATCATTTTGACTGCCTCCAGAAGTTAGATCAGATGGCAAATTGGATTTGGTGCTAGGTCTTTCCCTTTAGGTTTTACCCCAACAATGTTTTCATTAGTTTCGCTCACTCTCGAAATCAAGCATTTTACAGCAGGTTGGAGCAGCCTGTATCTCAGCACAGGAATAAGGTAGGGAAGAATTCTAAGGATCATTTTGACTGCCTCCAGAAGTTAGATCAGATGGCAAATTGGATTTGGTGCTAGGTCTTTCCCTTTAGGTTTTACCCCAACAATGTTTTCATTAGTTTCGCTCACTCTCGAAATCAAGCATTTTACAGCAGGTTGGAGCAGCCTGTATCTCAGCACAGGAATAAGGTAGGGAAGAATTCTAAGGATCATTTTGACTGCCTCCAGAAGTTAGATCAGATGGCAAATTGGATTTGGTGCTAGGTCTTTCCCTTTAGGTTTTACCCCAACAATGTTTTCATTAGTTTCGCTCACTCTCGAAATCAAGCATTTTACAGCAGGTTGGAGCAGCCTGTATCTCAGCACAGGAATAAGGTAGGGAAGAATTCTAAGGATCATTTTGACTGCCTCCAGAAGTTAGATCAGATGGCAAATTGGATTTGGTGCTAGGTCTTTCCCTTTAGGTTTTACCCCAACAATGTTTTCATTAGTTTCGCTCACTCTGGAAATCAAGCATTTTACAGCAGGTTGGAGCAGCCTGTATCTCAGCACAGGAATAAGGTAGGGAAGAATTCTAAGGATCATTTTGACTGCCTCCAGAAGTTAGATCAGATGGCAAATTGGATTTGGTGCTAGGTCTTTCCCTTTAGGTTTTACCCCAACAATGTTTTCATTAGTTTCGCTCACTCTCGAAATCAAGCATTTTACAGCAGGTTGGAGCAGCCTGTATCTCAGCACAGGAATAAGGTAGGGAAGAATTCTAAGGATCATTTTGACTGCCTCCAGAAGTTAGATCAGATGGCAAATTGGATTTGGTGCTAGGTCTTTCCCTTTAGGTTTTACCCCAACAATGTTTTCATTAGTTTCGCTCACTCTCGAAATCAAGCATTTTACAGCAGGTTGGAGCAGCCTGTATCTCAGCACAGGAATAAGGTAGGGAAGAATTCTAAGGATCATTTTGACTGCCTCCAGAAGTTAGATCAGATGGCAAATTGGATTTGGTGCTAGGTCTTTCCCTTTAGGTTTTACCCCAACAATGTTTTCATTAGTTTCGCTCACTCTGGAAATCAAGCATTTTACAGCAGGTTGGAGCAGCCTGTATCTCAGCACAGGAATAAGGTAGGGAAGAATTCAAATACTCATTTTGACTGCCTCCAGAAGTTAGATCAGATGGCAAATTGGATTTGGTGCTAGGTCTTTCCCTTTAGGTTTTACCCCAACAATGTTTTCATTAGTTTCGCTCACTCTCGAAATCAAGCATTTTACAGCAGGTTGGAGCAGCCTGTATCTCAGCACAGGAATAAGGTAGGGAAGAATTCTAAGGATCATTTTGACTGCCTCCAGAAGTTAGATCAGATGGCAAATTGGATTTGGTGCTAGGTCTTTCCCTTTAGGTTTTACCCCAACAATGTTTTCATTAGTTTCGCTCACTCTCGAAATCAAGCATTTTACAGCAGGTTGGAGCAGCCTGTATCTCAGCACAGGAATAAGGTAGGGAAGAATTCTAAGGATCATTTTGACTGCCTCCAGAAGTTAGATCAGATGGCAAATTGGATTTGGTGCTAGGTCTTTCCCTTTAGGTTTTACCCCAACAATGTTTTCATTAGTTTCGCTCACTCTGGAAATCAAGCATTTTACAGCAGGTTGGAGCAGCCTGTATCTCAGCACAGGAATAAGGTAGGGAAGAATTCAAATACTCATTTTGACTGCCTCCAGAAGTTAGATCAGATGGCAAATTGGATTTGGTGCTAGGTCTTTCCCTTTAGGTTTTACCCCAACAATGTTTTCATTAGTTTTGCTCACTCTCGAAATCAAGCATTTTACAGCAGGTTGGAGCAGCCTGTATCTCAGCACAGGAATAAGGTAGGGAAGAATTCTAAGGATCATTTTGACTGCCTCCAGAAGTTAGATCAGATGGCAAATTGGATTTGGTGCTAGGTCTTTCCCTTTAGGTTTTACCCCAACAATGTTTTCATTAGTTTCGCTCACTCTCGAAATCAAGCATTTTACAGCAGGTTGGAGCAGCCTGTATCTCAGCACAGGAATAAGGTAGGGAAGAATTCTAAGGATCATTTTAACTGCCTCCAGAAGTTAGATCAGATGGCAAATTGGATTTGGTGCTAGGTCTTTCCCTTTAGGTTTTACCCCAACAATGTTTTCATTAGTTTCGCTCACTCTCGAAATCAAGCATTTTACAGCAGGTTGGAGCAGCCTGTATCTCAGCACAGGAATAAGGTAGGGAAGAATTCTAAGGATCATTTTGACTGCCTCCAGAAGTTAGATCAGATGGCAAATTGGATTTGGTGCTAGGTCTTTCCCTTTAGGTTTTACCCCAACAATGTTTTCATTAGTTTCGCTCACTCTCGAAATCAAGCATTTTACAGCAGGTTGGAGCAGCCTGTATCTCAGCACAGGAATAAGGTAGGGAAGAATTCTAAGGATCATTTTGACTGCCTCCAGAAGTTAGATCAGATGGCAAATTGGATTTGGTGCTAGGTCTTTCCCTTTAGGTTTTACCCCAACAATGTTTTCATTAGTTTCGCTCACTCTGGAAATCAAGCATTTTACAGCAGGTTGGAGCAGCCTGTATCTCAGCACAGGAATAAGGTAGGGAAGAATTCTAAGGATCATTTTGACTGCCTCCAGAAGTTAGATCAGATGGCAAATTGGATTTGGTGCTAGGTCTTTCCCTTTAGGTTTTACCCCAACAATGTTTTCATTAGTTTCGCTCACTCTCGAAATCAAGCATTTTACAGCAGGTTGGAGCAGCCTGTATCTCAGCACAGGAATAAGGTAGGGAAGAATTCTAAGGATCATTTTGACTGCCTCCAGAAGTTAGATCAGATGGCAAATTGGATTTGGTGCTAGGTCTTTCCCTTTAGGTTTTACCCCAACAATGTTTTCATTAGTTTCGCTCACTCTCGAAATCAAGCATTTTACAGCAGGTTGGAGCAGCCTGTATCTCAGCACAGGAATAAGGTAGGGAAGAATTCAAATACTCATTTTGACTGCCTCCAGAAGTTAGATCAGATGGCAAATTGGATTTGGTGCTAGGTCTTTCCCTTTAGGTTTTACCCCAACAATGTTTTCATTAGTTTCGCTCACTCTCGAAATCAAGCATTTTACAGCAGGTTGGAGCAGCCTGTATCTCAGCACAGGAATAAGGTAGGGAAGAATTCTAAGGATCATTTTGACTGCCTCCAGAAGTTAGATCAGATGGCAAATTGGATTTGGTGCTAGGTCTTTCCCTTTAGGTTTTACCCCAACAATGTTTTCATTAGTTTCGCTCACTCTCGAAATCAAGCATTTTACAGCAGGTTGGAGCAGCCTGTATCTCAGCACAGGAATAAGGTAGGGAAGAATTCTAAGGATCATTTTGACTGCCTCCAGAAGTTAGATCAGATGGCAAATTGGATTTGGTGCTAGGTCTTTCCCTTTAGGTTTTACCCCAACAATGTTTTCATTAGTTTCGCTCACTCTCGAAATCAAGCATTTTACAGCAGGTTGGAGCAGCCTGTATCTCAGCACAGGAATAAGGTAGGGAAGAATTCTAAGGATCATTTTGACTGCCTCCAGAAGTTAGATCAGATGGCAAATTGGATTTGGTGCTAGGTCTTTCCCTTTAGGTTTTACCCCAACAATGTTTTCATTAGTTTCGCTCACTCTCGAAATCAAGCATTTTACAGCAGGTTGGAGCAGCCTGTATCTCAGCACAGGAATAAGGTAGGGAAGAATTCTAAGGATCATTTTGACTGCCTCCAGAAGTTAGATCAGATGGCAAATTGGATTTGGTGCTAGGTCTTTCCCTTTAGGTTTTACCCCAACAATGTTTTCATTAGTTTCGCTCACTCTCGAAATCAAGCATTTTACAGCAGGTTGGAGCAGCCTGTATCTCAGCACAGGAATAAGGTAGGGAAGAATTCAAATACTCATTTTGACTGCCTCCAGAAGTTAGATCAGATGGCAAATTGGATTTGGTGCTAGGTCTTTCCCTTTAGGTTTTACCCCAACAATGTTTTCATTAGTTTCGCTCACTCTGGAAATCAAGCATTTTACAGCAGGTTGGAGCAGCCTGTATCTCAGCACAGGAATAAGGTAGGGAAGAATTCTAAGGATCATTTTGACTGCCTCCAGAAGTTAGATCAGATGGCAAATTGGATTTGGTGCTAGGTCTTTCCCTTTAGGTTTTACCCCAACAATGTTTTCATTAGTTTCGCTCACTCTCGAAATCAAGCATTTTACAGCAGGTTGGAGCAGCCTGTATCTCAGCACAGGAATAAGGTAGGGAAGAATTCTAAGGATCATTTTGACTGCCTCCAGAAGTTAGATCAGATGGCAAATTGGATTTGGTGCTAGGTCTTTCCCTTTAGGTTTTACCCCAACAATGTTTTCATTAGTTTCGCTCACTCTCGAAATCAAGCATTTTACAGCAGGTTGGAGCAGCCTGTATCTCAGCACAGGAATAAGGTAGGGAAGAATTCTAAGGATCATTTTGACTGCCTCCAGAAGTTAGATCAGATGGCAAATTGGATTTGGTGCTAGGTCTTTCCCTTTAGGTTTTACCCCAACAATGTTTTCATTAGTTTCGCTCACTCTGGAAATCAAGCATTTTACAGCAGGTTGGAGCAGCCTGTATCTCAGCACAGGAATAAGGTAGGGAAGAATTCAAATACTCATTTTGACTGCCTCCAGAAGTTAGATCAGATGGCAAATTGGATTTGGTGCTAGGTCTTTCCCTTTAGGTTTTACCCCAACAATGTTTTCATTAGTTTCGCTCACTCTCGAAATCAAGCATTTTACAGCAGGTTGGAGCAGCCTGTATCTCAGCACAGGAATAAGGTAGGGAAGAATTCTAAGGATCATTTTGACTGCCTCCAGAAGTTAGATCAGATGGCAAATTGGATTTGGTGCTAGGTCTTTCCCTTTAGGTTTTACCCCAACAATGTTTTCATTAGTTTCGCTCACTCTCGAAATCAAGCATTTTACAGCAGGTTGGAGCAGCCTGTATCTCAGCACAGGAATAAGGTAGGGAAGAATTCTAAGGATCATTTTGACTGCCTCCAGAAGTTAGATCAGATGGCAAATTGGATTTGGTGCTAGGTCTTTCCCTTTAGGTTTTACCCCAACAATGTTTTCATTAGTTTCGCTCACTCTGGAAATCAAGCATTTTACAGCAGGTTGGAGCAGCCTGTATCTCAGCACAGGAATAAGGTAGGGAAGAATTCAAATACTCATTTTGACTGCCTCCAGAAGTTAGATCAGATGGCAAATTGGATTTGGTGCTAGGTCTTTCCCTTTAGGTTTTACCCCAACAATGTTTTCATTAGTTTTGCTCACTCTCGAAATCAAGCATTTTACAGCAGGTTGGAGCAGCCTGTATCTCAGCACAGGAATAAGGTAGGGAAGAATTCTAAGGATCATTTTGACTGCCTCCAGAAGTTAGATCAGATGGCAAATTGGATTTGGTGCTAGGTCTTTCCCTTTAGGTTTTACCCCAACAATGTTTTCATTAGTTTCGCTCACTCTCGAAATCAAGCATTTTACAGCAGGTTGGAGCAGCCTGTATCTCAGCACAGGAATAAGGTAGGGAAGAATTCTAAGGATCATTTTAACTGCCTCCAGAAGTTAGATCAGATGGCAAATTGGATTTGGTGCTAGGTCTTTCCCTTTAGGTTTTACCCCAACAATGTTTTCATTAGTTTCGCTCACTCTCGAAATCAAGCATTTTACAGCAGGTTGGAGCAGCCTGTATCTCAGCACAGGAATAAGGTAGGGAAGAATTCTAAGGATCATTTTGACTGCCTCCAGAAGTTAGATCAGATGGCAAATTGGATTTGGTGCTAGGTCTTTCCCTTTAGGTTTTACCCCAACAATGTTTTCATTAGTTTCGCTCACTCTCGAAATCAAGCATTTTACAGCAGGTTGGAGCAGCCTGTATCTCAGCACAGGAATAAGGTAGGGAAGAATTCTAAGGATCATTTTGACTGCCTCCAGAAGTTAGATCAGATGGCAAATTGGATTTGGTGCTAGGTCTTTCCCTTTAGGTTTTACCCCAACAATGTTTTCATTAGTTTCGCTCACTCTCGAAATCAAGCATTTTACAGCAGGTTGGAGCAGCCTGTATCTCAGCACAGGAATAAGGTAGGGAAGAATTCTAAGGATCATTTTGACTGCCTCCAGAAGTTAGATCAGATGGCAAATTGGATTTGGTGCTAGGTCTTTCCCTTTAGGTTTTACCCCAACAATGTTTTCATTAGTTTCGCTCACTCTCGAAATCAAGCATTTTACAGCAGGTTGGAGCAGCCTGTATCTCAGCACAGGAATAAGGTAGGGAAGAATTCTAAGGATCATTTTGACTGCCTCCAGAAGTTAGATCAGATGGCAAATTGGATTTGGTGCTAGGTCTTTCCCTTTAGGTTTTACCCCAACAATGTTTTCATTAGTTTCGCTCACTCTCGAAATCAAGCATTTTACAGCAGGTTGGAGCAGCCTGTATCTCAGCACAGGAATAAGGTAGGGAAGAATTCAAATACTCATTTTGACTGCCTCCAGAAGTTAGATCAGATGGCAAATTGGATTTGGTGCTAGGTCTTTCCCTTTAGGTTTTACCCCAACAATGTTTTCATTAGTTTCGCTCACTCTCGAAATCAAGCATTTTACAGCAGGTTGGAGCAGCCTGTATCTCAGCACAGGAATAAGGTAGGGAAGAATTCAAATACTCATTTTGACTGCCTCCAGAAGTTAGATCAGATGGCAAATTGGATTTGGTGCTAGGTCTTTCCCTTTAGGTTTTACCCCAACAATGTTTTCATTAGTTTCGCTCACTCTCGAAATCAAGCATTTTACAGCAGGTTGGAGCAGCCTGTATCTCAGCACAGGAATAAGGTAGGGAAGAATTCTAAGGATCATTTTGACTGCCTCCAGAAGTTAGATCAGATGGCAAATTGGATTTGGTGCTAGGTCTTTCCCTTTAGGTTTTACCCCAACAATGTTTTCATTAGTTTCGCTCACTCTCGAAATCAAGCATTTTACAGCAGGTTGGAGCAGCCTGTATCTCAGCACAGGAATAAGGTAGGGAAGAATTCTAAGGATCATTTTGACTGCCTCCAGAAGTTAGATCAGATGGCAAATTGGATTTGGTGCTAGGTCTTTCCCTTTAGGTTTTACCCCAACAATGTTTTCATTAGTTTCGCTCACTCTCGAAATCAAGCATTTTACAGCAGGTTGGAGCAGCCTGTATCTCAGCACAGGAATAAGGTAGGGAAGAATTCTAAGGATCATTTTGACTGCCTCCAGAAGTTAGATCAGATGGCAAATTGGATTTGGTGCTAGGTCTTTCCCTTTAGGTTTTACCCCAACAATGTTTTCATTAGTTTCGCTCACTCTCGAAATCAAGCATTTTACAGCAGGTTGGAGCAGCCTGTATCTCAGCACAGGAATAAGGTAGGGAAGAATTCTAAGGATCATTTTGACTGCCTCCAGAAGTTAGATCAGATGGCAAATTGGATTTGGTGCTAGGTCTTTCCCTTTAGGTTTTACCCCAACAATGTTTTCATTAGTTTCGCTCACTCTCGAAATCAAGCATTTTACAGCAGGTTGGAGCAGCCTGTATCTCAGCACAGGAATAAGGTAGGGAAGAATTCTAAGGATCATTTTGACTGCCTCCAGAAGTTAGATCAGATGGCAAATTGGATTTGGTGCTAGGTCTTTCCCTTTAGGTTTTACCCCAACAATGTTTTCATTAGTTTCGCTCACTCTCGAAATCAAGCATTTTACAGCAGGTTGGAGCAGCCTGTATCTCAGCACAGGAATAAGGTAGGGAAGAATTCTAAGGATCATTTTGACTGCCTCCAGAAGTTAGATCAGATGGCAAATTGGATTTGGTGCTAGGTCTTTCCCTTTAGGTTTTACCCCAACAATGTTTTCATTAGTTTCGCTCACTCTCGAAATCAAGCATTTTACAGCAGGTTGGAGCAGCCTGTATCTCAGCACAGGAATAAGGTAGGGAAGAATTCTAAGGATCATTTTGACTGCCTCCAGAAGTTAGATCAGATGGCAAATTGGATTTGGTGCTAGGTCTTTCCCTTTAGGTTTTACCCCAACAATGTTTTCATTAGTTTCGCTCACTCTCGAAATCAAGCATTTTACAGCAGGTTGGAGCAGCCTGTATCTCAGCACAGGAATAAGGTAGGGAAGAATTCTAAGGATCATTTTGACTGCCTCCAGAAGTTAGATCAGATGGCAAATTGGATTTGGTGCTAGGTCTTTCCCTTTAGGTTTTACCCCAACAATGTTTTCATTAGTTTCGCTCACTCTCGAAATCAAGCATTTTACAGCAGGTTGGAGCACCCTGTATCTCAGCACAGGAATAAGGTAGGGAAGAATTCTAAGGATCATTTTGACTGCCTCCAGAAGTTAGATCAGATGGCAAATTGGATTTGGTGCTAGGTCTTTCCCTTTAGGTTTTACCCCAACAATGTTTTCATTAGTTTCGCTCACTCTGGAAATCAAGCATTTTACAGCAGGTTGGAGCAGCCTGTATCTCAGCACAGGAATAAGGTAGGGAAGAATTCTAAGGATCATTTTGACTGCCTCCAGAAGTTAGATCAGATGGCAAATTGGATTTGGTGCTAGGTCTTTCCCTTTAGGTTTTACCCCAACAATGTTTTCATTAGTTTCGCTCACTCTCGAAATCAAGCATTTTACAGCAGGTTGGAGCAGCCTGTATCTCAGCACAGGAATAAGGTAGGGAAGAATTCTAAGGATCATTTTGACTGCCTCCAGAAGTTAGATCAGATGGCAAATTGGATTTGGTGCTAGGTCTTTCCCTTTAGGTTTTACCCCAACAATGTTTTCATTAGTTTCGCTCACTCTCGAAATCAAGCATTTTACAGCAGGTTGGAGCAGCCTGTATCTCAGCACAGGAATAAGGTAGGGAAGAATTCTAAGGATCATTTTGATTGCCTCCAGAAGTTAGATCAGATGGCAAATTGGATTTGGTGCTAGGTCTTTCCCTTTAGGTTTTACCCCAACAATGTTTTCATTAGTTTCGCTCACTCTCGAAATCAAGCATTTTACAGCAGGTTGGAGCAGCCTGTATCTCAGCACAGGAATAAGGTAGGGAAGAATTCAAATACTCATTTTGACTGCCTCCAGAAGTTAGATCAGATGGCAAATTGGATTTGGTGCTAGGTCTTTCCCTTTAGGTTTTACCCCAACAATGTTTTCATTAGTTTCGCTCACTCTCGAAATCAAGCATTTTACAGCAGGTTGGAGCAGCCTGTATCTCAGCACAGGAATAAGGTAGGGAAGAATTCAAATACTCATTTTGACTGCCTCCAGAAGTTAGATCAGATGGCAAATTGGATTTGGTGCTAGGTCTTTCCCTTTAGGTTTTACCCCAACAATGTTTTCATTAGTTTCGCTCACTCTCGAAATCAAGCATTTTACAGCAGGTTGGAGCAGCCTGTATCTCAGCACAGGAATAAGGTAGGGAAGAATTCAAATACTCATTTTGACTGCCTCCAGAAGTTAGATCAGATGGCAAATTGGATTTGGTGCTAGGTCTTTCCCTTTAGGTTTTACCCCAACAATGTTTTCATTAGTTTCGCTCACTCTGGAAATCAAGCATTTTACAGCAGGTTGGAGCAGCCTGTATCTCAGCACAGGAATAAGGTAGGGAAGAATTCTAAGGATCATTTTGACTGCCTCCAGAAGTTAGATCAGATGGCAAATTGGATTTGGTGCTAGGTCTTTCCCTTTAGGTTTTACCCCAACAATGTTTTCATTAGTTTCGCTCACTCTCGAAATCAAGCATTTTACAGCAGGTTGGAGCAGCCTGTATCTCAGCACAGGAATAAGGTAGGGAAGAATTCTAAGGCTCATTTTGACTGCCTCCAGAAGTTAGATCAGATGGCAAATTGGATTTGGTGCTAGGTCTTTCCCTTTAGGTTTTACCCCAACAATGTTTTCATTAGTTTCGCTCACTCTCGAAATCAAGCATTTTACAGCAGGTTGGAGCAGCCTGTATCTCAGCACAGGAATAAGGTAGGGAAGAATTCTAAGGATCATTTTGACTGCCTCCAGAAGTTAGATCAGATGGCAAATTGGATTTGGTGCTAGGTCTTTCCCTTTAGGTTTTACCCCAACAATGTTTTCATTAGTTTCGCTCACTCTGGAAATCAAGCATTTTACAGCAGGTTGGAGCAGCCTGTATCTCAGCACAGGAATAAGGTAGGGAAGAATTCTAAGGATCATTTTGACTGCCTCCAGAAGTTAGATCAGATGGCAAATTGGATTTGGTGCTAGGTCTTTCCCTTTAGGTTTTACCCCAACAATGTTTTCATTAGTTTCGCTCACTCTGGAAATCAAGCATTTTACAGCAGGTTGGAGCAGCCTGTATCTCAGCACAGGAATAAGGTAGGGAAGAATTCTAAGGATCATTTTGACTGCCTCCAGAAGTTAGATCAGATGGCAAATTGGATTTGGTGCTAGGTCTTTCCCTTTAGGTTTTACCCCAACAATGTTTTCATTAGTTTCGCTCACTCTCGAAATCAAGCATTTTACAGCAGGTTGGAGCAGCCTGTGTCTCAGCACAGGAATAAGGTAGGGAAGAATTCTACGGATCATTTTGACTGCCTCCAGAAGTTAGATCAGATGGCAAATTGGATTTGGTGCTAGGTCTTTCCCTTTAGGTTTTACCCCAACAATGTTTTCATTAGTTTCGCTCACTCTCGAAATCAAGCATTTTACAGCAGGTTGGAGCAGCCTGTATCTCAGCACAGGAATAAGGTAGGGAAGAATTCTAAGGATCATTTTGACTGCCTCCAGAAGTTAGATCAGATGGCAAATTGGATTTGGTGCTAGGTCTTTCCCTTTAGGTTTTACCCCAACAATGTTTTCATTAGTTTCGCTCACTCTCGAAATCAAGCATTTTACAGCAGGTTGGAGCAGCCTGTATCTCAGCACAGGAATAAGGTAGGGAAGAATTCTAAGGATCATTTTGACTGCCTCCAGAAGTTAGATCAGATGGCCAATTGGATTTGGTGCTAGGTCTTTCCCTTTAGGTTTTACCCCAACAATGTTTTCATTAGTTTCGCTCACTCTCGAAATCAAGCATTTTACAGCAGGTTGGAGCAGCCTGTATCTCAGCACAGGAATAAGGTAGGGAAGAATTCTAAGGATCATTTTGACTGCCTCCAGAAGTTAGATCAGATGGCAAATTGGATTTGGTGCTAGGTCTTTCCCTTTAGGTTTTACCCCAACAATGTTTTCATTAGTTTCGCTCACTCTCGAAATCAAGCATTTTACAGCAGGTTGGAGCAGCCTGTATCTCAGCACAGGAATAAGGTAGGGAAGAATTCTAAGGATCATTTTGACTGCCTCCAGAAGTTAGATCAGATGGCAAATTGGATTTGGTGCTAGGTCTTTCCCTTTAGGTTTTACCCCAACAATGTTTTCATTAGTTTCGCTCACTCTCGAAATCAAGCATTTTACAGCAGGTTGGAGCAGCCTGTATCTCAGCACAGGAATAAGGTAGGGAAGAATTCTAAGGATCATTTTGACTGCCTCCAGAAGTTAGATCAGATGGCAAATTGGATTTGGTGCTAGGTCTTTCCCTTTAGGTTTTACCCCAACAATGTTTTCATTAGTTTCGCTCACTCTCGAAATCAAGCATTTTACAGCAGGTTGGAGCAGCCTGTATCTCAGCACAGGAATAAGGTAGGGAAGAATTCTAAGGATCATTTTGACTGCCTCCAGAAGTTAGATCAGATGGCAAATTGGATTTGGTGCTAGGTCTTTCCCTTTAGGTTTTACCCCAACAATGTTTTCATTAGTTTCGCTCACTCTCGAAATCAAGCATTTTACAGCAGGTTGGAGCAGCCTGTATCTCAGCACAGGAATAAGGTAGGGAAGAATTCTAAGGATCATTTTGACTGCCTCCAGAAGTTAGATCAGATGGCAAATTGGATTTGGTGCTAGGTCTTTCCCTTTAGGTTTTACCCCAACAATGTTTTCATTAGTTTCGCTCACTCTCGAAATCAAGCATTTTACAGCAGGTTGGAGCAGCCTGTATCTCAGCACAGGAATAAGGTAGGGAAGAATTCTAAGGATCATTTTGACTGCCTCCAGAAGTTAGATCAGATGGCAAATTGGATTTGGTGCTAGGTCTTTCCCTTTAGGTTTTACCCCAACAATGTTTTCATTAGTTTCGCTCACTCTCGAAATCAAGCATTTTACAGCAGGTTGGAGCAGCCTGTATCTCAGCACAGGAATAAGGTAGGGAAGAATTCTAAGGATCATTTTGACTGCCTCCAGAAGTTAGATCAGATGGCAAATTGGATTTGGTGCTAGGTCTTTCCCTTTAGGTTTTACCCCAACAATGTTTTCATTAGTTTCGCTCACTCTGGAAATCAAGCATTTTACAGCAGGTTGGAGCAGCCTGTATCTCAGCACAGGAATAAGGTAGGGAAGAATTCTAAGGATCATTTTGACTGCCTCCAGAAGTTAGATCAGATGGCAAATTGGATTTGGTGCTAGGTCTTTCCCTTTAGGTTTTACCCCAACAATGTTTTCATTAGTTTCGCTCACTCTGGAAATCAAGCATTTTACAGCAGGTTGGAGCAGCCTGTATCTCAGCACAGGAATAAGGTAGGGAAGAATTCTAAGGATCATTTTGACTGCCTCCAGAAGTTAGATCAGATGGCAAATTGGATTTGGTGCTAGGTCTTTCCCTTTAGGTTTTACCCCAACAATGTTTTCATTAGTTTCGCTCACTCTCGAAATCAAGCATTTTACAGCAGGTTGGAGCAGCCTGTATCTCAGCACAGGAATAAGGTAGGGAAGAATTCTAAGGATCATTTTGACTGCCTCCAGAAGTTAGATCAGATGGCAAATTGGATTTGGTGCTAGGTCTTTCCCTTTAGGTTTTACCCCAACAATGTTTTCATTAGTTTCGCTCACTCTCGAAATCAAGCATTTTACAGCAGGTTGGAGCAGCCTGTATCTCAGCACAGGAATAAGGTAGGGAAGAATTCTAAGGATCATTTTGACTGCCCCCAGAAGTTAGATCAGATGGCAAATTGGATTTGGTGCTAGGTCTTTCCCTTTAGGTTTTACCCCAACAATGTTTTCATTAGTTTCGCTCACTCTCGAAATCAAGCATTTTACAGCAGGTTGGAGCAGCCTGTATCTCAGCACAGGAATAAGGTAGGGAAGAATTCTAAGGATCATTTTGACTGCCTCCAGAAGTTAGATCAGATGGCAAATTGGATTTGGTGCTAGGTCTTTCCCTTTAGGTTTTACCCCAACAATGTTTTCATTAGTTTCGCTCACTCTGGAAATCAAGCATTTTACAGCAGGTTGGAGCAGCCTGTATCTCAGCACAGGAATAAGGTAGGGAAGAATTCTAAGGATCATTTTGACTGCCTCCAGAAGTTAGATCAGATGGCAAATTGGATTTGGTGCTAGGTCTTTCCCTTTAGGTTTTACCCCAACAATGTTTTCATTAGTTTCGCTCACTCTCGAAATCAAGCATTTTACAGCAGGTTGGAGCAGCCTGTATCTCAGCACAGGAATAAGGTAGGGAAGAATTCTAAGGATCATTTTGACTGCCTCCAGAAGTTAGATCAGATGGCAAATTGGATTTGGTGCTAGGTCTTTCCCTTTAGGTTTTACCCCAACAATGTTTTCATTAGTTTCGCTCACTCTCGAAATCAAGCATTTTACAGCAGGTTGGAGCAGCCTGTATCTCAGCACAGGAATAAGGTAGGGAAGAATTCTAAGGATCATTTTGACTGCCTCCAGAAGTTAGATCAGATGGCAAATTGGATTTGGTGCTAGGTCTTTCCCTTTAGGTTTTACCCCAACAATGTTTTCATTAGTTTCGCTCACTCTCGAAATCAAGCATTTTACAGCAGGTTGGAGCAGCCTGTATCTCAGCACAGGAATAAGGTAGGGAAGAATTCAAATACTCATTTTGACTGCCTCCAGAAGTTAGATCAGATGGCAAATTGGATTTGGTGCTAGGTCTTTCCCTTTAGGTTTTACCCCAACAATGTTTTCATTAGTTTCGCTCACTCTCGAAATCAAGCATTTTACAGCAGGTTGGAGCAGCCTGTATCTCAGCACAGGAATAAGGTAGGGAAGAATTCTAAGGATCATTTTGACTGCCTCCAGAAGTTAGATCAGATGGCAAATTGGATTTGGTGCTAGGTCTTTCCCTTTAGGTTTTACCCCAACAATGTTTTCATTAGTTTCGCTCACTCTCGAAATCAAGCATTTTACAGCAGGTTGGAGCAGCCTGTATCTCAGCACAGGAATAAGGTAGGGAAGAATTCAAATACTCATTTTGACTGCCTCCAGAAGTTAGATCAGATGGCAAATTGGATTTGGTGCTAGGTCTTTCCCTTTAGGTTTTACCCCAACAATGTTTTCATTAGTTTCGCTCACTCTCGAAATCAAGCATTTTACAGCAGGTTGGAGCAGCCTGTATCTCAGCACAGGAATAAGGTAGGGAAGAATTCTAAGGATCATTTTGACTGCCTCCAGAAGTTAGATCAGATGGCAAATTGGATTTGGTGCTAGGTCTTTCCCTTTAGGTTTTACCCCAACAATGTTTTCATTAGTTTCGCTCACTCTCGAAATCAAGCATTTTACAGCAGGTTGGAGCAGCCTGTATCTCAGCACAGGAATAAGGTAGGGAAGAATTCTAAGGATCATTTTGACTGCCTCCAGAAGTTAGATCAGATGGCAAATTGGATTTGGTGCTAGGTCTTTCCCTTTAGGTTTTACCCCAACAATGTTTTCATTAGTTTCGCTCACTCTCGAAATCAAGCATTTTACAGCAGGTTGGAGCAGCCTGTATCTCAGCACAGGAATAAGGTAGGGAAGAATTATAAGGATCATTTTGACTGCCTCCAGAAGTTAGATCAGATGGCAAATTGGATTTGGTGCTAGGTCTTTCCCTTTAGGTTTTACCCCAACAATGTTTTCATTAGTTTCGCTCACTCTCGAAATCAAGCATTTTACAGCAGGTTGGAGCAGCCTGTATCTCAGCACAGGAATAAGGTAGGGAAGAATTCTAAGGATCGTTTTGACTGCCTCCAGAAGTTAGATCAGATGGCAAATTGGATTTGGTGCTAGGTCTTTCCCTTTAGGTTTTACCCCAACAATGTTTTCATTAGTTTCGCTCACTCTCGAAATCAAGCATTTTACAGCAGGTTGGAGCAGCCTGTATCTCAGCACAGGAATAAGGTAGGGAAGAATTCAAATACTCATTTTGACTGCCTCCAGAAGTTAGATCATATGGCAAATTGGATTTGGTGCTAGGTCTTTCCCTTTAGGTTTTACCCCAACAATGTTTTCATTAGTTTCGCTCACTCTCGAAATCAAGCATTTTACAGCAGGTTGGAGCAGCCTGTATCTCAGCACAGGAATAAGGTAGGGAAGAATTCAAATACTCATTTTGACTGCCTCCAGAAGTTAGATCAGATGGCAAATTGGATTTGGTGCTAGGTCTTTCCCTTTAGGTTTTACCCCAACAATGTTTTCATTAGTTTCGCTCACTCTCGAAATCAAGCATTTTACAGCAGGTTGGAGCAGCCTGTATCTCAGCACAGGAATAAGGTAGGGAAGAATTCAAATACTCATTTTGACTGCCTCCAGAAGTTAGATCAGATGGCAAATTG
Source organism: Melanerpes formicivorus (assembly GCF_026170545.1). Taxonomy (NCBI): domain Eukaryota; kingdom Metazoa; phylum Chordata; class Aves; order Piciformes; family Picidae; genus Melanerpes; species Melanerpes formicivorus. The sequence continues at coordinate 6,268 of NW_027144037.1, read as the reverse complement.
GATTTGGTGCTAGGTCTTTCCCTTTAGGTTTTACCCCAACAATGTTTTCATTAGTTTCGCTCACTCTCGAAATCAAGCATTTTACAGCAGGTTGGAGCAGCCTGTATCTCAGCACAGGAATAAGGTAGGGAAGAATTCAAATACTCATTTTGACTGCCTCCAGAAGTTAGATCAGATGGCAAATTGGATTTGGTGCTAGGTCTTTCCCTTTAGGTATTACCCCAACAATGTTTTCATTAGTTTCGCTCACTCTCGAAATCAAGCATTTTACAGCAGGTTGGAGCAGCCTGTATCTCAGCACAGGAATAAGGTAGGGAAGAATTCAAATACTCATTTTGACTGCCTCCAGAAGTTAGATCAGATGGCAAATTGGATTTGGTGCTAGGTCTTTCCCTTTAGGTTTTACCCCAACAATGTTTTCATTAGTTTCGCTCACTCTCGAAATCAAGCATTTTACAGCAGGTTGGAGCAGCCTGTATCTCAGCACAGGAATAAGGTAGGGAAGAATTCTAAGGATCATTTTGACTGCCTCCAGAAGTTAGATCAGATGGCAAATTGGATTTGGTGCTAGGTCTTTCCCTTTAGGTTTTACCCCAACAATGTTTTCATTAGTTTCGCTCACTCTCGAAATCAAGCATTTTACAGCAGGTTGGAGCAGCCTGTATCTCAGCACAGGAATAAGGTAGGGAAGAATTCTAAGGATCATTTTGACTGCCTCCAGAAGTTAGATCAGATGGCAAATTGGATTTGGTGCTAGGTCTTTCCCTTTAGGTTTTACCCCAACAATGTTTTCATTAGTTTCGCTCACTCTCGAAATCAAGCATTTTACAGCAGGTTGGAGCAGCCTGTATCTCAGCACAGGAATAAGGTAGGGAAGAATTCAAATACTCATTTTGACTGCCTCCAGAAGTTAGATCAGATGGCAAATTGGATTTGGTGCTAGGTCTTTCCCTTTAGGTTTTACCCCAACAATGTTTTCATTAGTTTCGCTCACTCTCGAAATCAAGCATTTTACAGCAGGTTGGAGCAGCCTGTATCTCAGCACAGGAATAAGGTAGGGAAGAATTCTAAGGATCATTTTGACTGCCTCCAGAAGTTAGATCAGATGGCAAATTGGATTTGGTGCTAGGTCTTTCCCTTTAGGTTTTACCCCAACAATGTTTTCATTAGTTTCGCTCACTCTCGAAATCAAGCATTTTACAGCAGGTTGGAGCAGCCTGTATCTCAGCACAGGAATAAGGTAGGGAAGAATTCAAATACTCATTTTGACTGCCTCCAGAAGTTAGATCAGATGGCAAATTGGATTTGGTGCTAGGTCTTTCCCTTTAGGTTTTACCCCAACAATGTTTTCATTAGTTTCGCTCACTCTCGAAATCAAGCATTTTACAGCAGGTTGGAGCAGCCTGTATCTCAGCACAGGAATAAGGTAGGGAAGAATTCTAAGGATCATTTTGACTGCCTCCAGAAGTTAGATCAGATGGCAAATTGGATTTGGTGCTAGGTCTTTCCCTTTAGGTTTTACCCCAACAATGTTTTCATTAGTTTCGCTCACTCTCGAAATCAAGCATATTACAGCAGGTTGGAGCAGCCTGTATCTCAGCACAGGAATAAGGTAGGGAAGAATTCTAAGGATCATTTTGACTGCCTCCAGAAGTTAGATCAGATGGCAAATTGGATTTGGTGCTAGGTCTTTCCCTTTAGGTTTTACCCCAACAATGTTTTCATTAGTTTCGCTCACTCTCGAAATCAAGCATTTTACAGCAGGTTGGAGCAGCCTGTATCTCAGCACAGGAATAAGGTAGGGAAGAATTATAAGGATCATTTTGACTGCCTCCAGAAGTTAGATCAGATGGCAAATTGGATTTGGTGCTAGGTCTTTCCCTTTAGGTTTTACCCCAACAATGTTTTCATTAGTTTCGCTCACTCTCGAAATCAAGCATTTTACAGCAGGTTGGAGCAGCCTGTATCTCAGCACAGGAATAAGGTAGGGAAGAATTCTAAGGATCGTTTTGACTGCCTCCAGAAGTTAGATCAGATGGCAAATTGGATTTGGTGCTAGGTCTTTCCCTTTAGGTTTTACCCCAACAATGTTTTCATTAGTTTCGCTCACTCTCGAAATCAAGCATTTTACAGCAGGTTGGAGCAGCCTGTATCTCAGCACAGGAATAAGGTAGGGAAGAATTCAAATACTCATTTTGACTGCCTCCAGAAGTTAGATCATATGGCAAATTGGATTTGGTGCTAGGTCTTTCCCTTTAGGTTTTACCCCAACAATGTTTTCATTAGTTTCGCTCACTCTCGAAATCAAGCATTTTACAGCAGGTTGGAGCAGCCTGTATCTCAGCACAGGAATAAGGTAGGGAAGAATTCAAATACTCATTTTGACTGCCTCCAGAAGTTAGATCAGATGGCAAATTGGATTTGGTGCTAGGTCTTTCCCTTTAGGTTTTACCCCAACAATGTTTTCATTAGTTTCGCTCACTCTCGAAATCAAGCATTTTACAGCAGGTTGGAGCAGCCTGTATCTCAGCACAGGAATAAGGTAGGGAAGAATTCAAATACTCATTTTGACTGCCTCCAGAAGTTAGATCAGATGGCAAATTGGATTTGGTGCTAGGTCTTTCCCTTTAGGTTTTACCCCAACAATGTTTTCATTAGTTTCGCTCACTCTCGAAATCAAGCATTTTACAGCAGGTTGGAGCAGCCTGTATCTCAGCACAGGAATAAGGTAGGGAAGAATTCAAATACTCATTTTGACTGCCTCCAGAAGTTAGATCAGATGGCAAATTGGATTTGGTGCTAGGTCTTTCCCTTTAGGTATTACCCCAACAATGTTTTCATTAGTTTCGCTCACTCTCGAAATCAAGCATTTTACAGCAGGTTGGAGCAGCCTGTATCTCAGCACAGGAATAAGGTAGGGAAGAATTCAAATACTCATTTTGACTGCCTCCAGAAGTTAGATCAGATGGCAAATTGGATTTTGGTGCTAGGTCTTTCCCTTTAGGTTTTACCCCAACAATGTTTTCATTAGTTTCGCTCACTCTCGAAATCAAGCATTTTACAGCAGGTTGGAGCAGCCTGTATCTCAGCACAGGAATAAGGTAGGGAAGAATTCTAAGGATCATTTTGATTGCCTCCAGAAGTTAGATCAGATGGCAAATTGGATTTGGTGCTAGGTCTTTCCCTTTAGGTTTTACCCCAACAATGTTTTCATTAGTTTCGCTCACTCTCGAAATCAAGCATTTTACAGCAGGTTGGAGCAGCCTGTATCTCAGCACAGGAATAAGGTAGGGAAGAATTCTAAGGATCATTTTGACTGCCTCCAGAAGTTAGATCAGATGGCAAATGGATTTGGTGCTAGGTCTTTCCCTTTAGGTTTTACCCCCAAAAATGTTTTCATTAGTTTCGCTCACTCTCGAAATCAAGCATTTTACAGCAGGTTGGAGCAGCCTGTATCTCAGCACAGGAATAAGGTAGGGAAGAATTCAAAGATCATTTTGACTGCCTCCAGAAGTTAGATCAGATGGCAAATTGGATTTGGTGCTAGGTCTTTCCCTTTAGGTTTTACCCCAACAATGTTTTTCATTAGTTTCGCTCACTCTCGAAATCAAGCATCTTACAGCAGGTTGGAGCAGCCGGTATCTCAGCACAGGAATAAGGTAGGGAAGAATTCTAAGGATCATTTTGACTGCCTCCAGAAGTTAGATCAGATGGCAAATTGGATTTGGTGCTAGGTCTTTCCCTTTAGGTTTTACCCCAACAATGTTTTCATTAGTTTCGCTCACTCTCGAAATCAAGCATTTTACAGCAGGTTGGAGTAGCCTGTATCTCAGCACAGGAATAAGGTAGGGAAGAATTCTAAGGATCATTTTGACTGCCTCCAGAAGTTAGATCAGATGGCAAATTGGATTTGGTGCTAGGTCTTTCCCTTTAGGTTTTACCCCAACAATGTTTTCATTAGTTTCGCTCACTCTCGAAATCAAGCATTTTACAGCAGGTTGGAGCAGCCTGTATCTCAGCACAGGAATAAGGTAGGGAAGAATTCTAAGGATCATTTTGACTGCCTCCAGAAGTTAGATCAGATGGCAAATTGGATTTGGTGCTAGGTCTTTCCCTTTAGGTTTTACCCCAACAATGTTTTCATTAGTTTCGCTCACTCTCGAAATCAAGCATTTTACAGCAGGTTGGAGCAGCCTGTATCTCAGCACAGGAATAAGGTAGGGAAGAATTCTAAGGATCATTTTGACTGCCTCCAGAAGTTAGATCAGATGGCAAATTGGATTTGGTGCTAGGTCTTTCCCTTTAGGTTTTACCCCAACAATGTTTTCATTAGTTTCGCTCACTCTCGAAATCAAGCATTTTACAGCAGGTTGGAGCAGCCTGTATCTCAGCACAGGAATAAGGTAGGGAAGAATTCAAATACTCATTTTGACTGCCTCCAGAAGTTAGATCAGATGGCAAATTGGATTTGGTGCTAGGTCTTTCCCTTTAGGTTTTACCCCAACAATGTTTTCATTAGTTTCGCTCACTCTCGAAATCAAGCATTTTACAGCAGGTTGGAGCAGCCTGTATCTCAGCACAGGAATAAGGTAGGGAAGAATTCTAAGGATCATTTTGACTGCCTCCAGAAGTTAGATCAGATGGCAGATTGGATTTGGTGCTAGGTCTTTCCCTTTAGGTTTTACCCCAACAATGTTTTCATTAGTTTCGCTCACTCTCGAAATCAAGCATTTTACAGCAGGTTGGAGCAGCCTGTATCTCAGCACAGGAATAAGGTAGGGAAGAATTCTAAGGATCATTTTGACTGCCTCCAGAAGTTAGATCAGATGGCAAATTGGATTTGGTGCTAGGTCTTTCCCTTTAGGTTTTACCCCAACAATGTTTTCATTAGTTTCGCTCACTCTCGAAATCAAGCATTTTACAGCAGGTTGGAGCAGCCTGTATCTCAGCACAGGAATAAGGTAGGGAAGAATTCTAAGGATCATTTTGACTGCCTCCAGAAGTTAGATCAGATGGCAAATTGGATTTGGTGCTAGGTCTTTCCCTTTAGGTTTTACCCCAACAATGTTTTCATTAGTTTCGCTCACTCTCGAAATCAAGCATTTTACAGCAGGTTGGAGCAGCCTGTATCTCAGCACAGGAATAAGGTAGGGAAGAATTCTAAGGATCATTTTGACTGCCTCCAGAAGTTAGATCAGATGGCAAATTGGATTTGGTGCTAGGTCTTTCCCTTTAGGTTTTACCCCAACAATGTTTTCATTAGTTTCGCTCACTCTCGAAATCAAGCATTTTACAGCAGGTTGGAGCAGCCTGTATCTCAGCACAGGAATAAGGTAGGGAAGAATTCTAAGGATCATTTTGACTGCCTCCAGAAGTTAGATCAGATGGCAAATTGGATTTGGTGCTAGGTCTTTCCCTTTAGGTTTTACCCCAACAATGTTTTCATTAGTTTCGCTCACTCTCGAAATCAAGCATTTTACAGCAGGTTGGAGTAGCCTGTATCTCAGCACAGGAATAAGGTAGGGAAGAATTCAAATACTCATTTTGACTGCCTCCAGAAGTTAGATCAGATGGCAAATTGGATTTGGTGCTAGGTCTTTCCCTTTAGGTTTTACCCCAACAATGTTTTCATTAGTTTCGCTCACTCTCGAAATCAAGCATTTTACAGCAGGTTGGAGCAGCCTGTATCTCAGCACAGGAATAAGGTAGGGAAGAATTCTAAGGATCATTTTGACTGCCTCCAGAAGTTAGATCAGATGGCAAATTGGATTTGGTGCTAGGTCTTTCCCTTTAGGTTTTACCCCAACAATGTTTTCATTAGTTTCGCTCACTCTCGAAATCAAGCATTTTACAGCAGGTTGGAGCAGCCTGTATCTCAGCACAGGAATAAGGTAGGGAAGAATTCAAATACTCATTTTGACTGCCTCCAGAAGTTAGATCAGATGGCAAATTGGATTTGGTGCTAGGTCTTTCCCTTTAGGTTTTACCCCAACAATGTTTTCATTAGTTTCGCTCACTCTCGAAATCAAGCATTTTACAGCAGGTTGGAGCAGCCTGTATCTCAGCACAGGAATAAGGTAGGGAAGAATTCAAATACTCATTTTGACTGCCTCCAGAAGTTAGATCAGATGGCAAATTGGATTTGGTGCTAGGTCTTTCCCTTTAGGTTTTACCCCAACAATGTTTTCATTAGTTTCGCTCACTCTCGAAATCAAGCATTTTACAGCAGGTTGGAGCAGCCTGTATCTCAGCACAGGAATAAGGTAAG